>NW_020653780.1:1764499-1772294 GCF_003589595.1 Hyposmocoma kahamanoa
AACTAGTTAGGTAACTACACTATGGTGTTAGGAAATACATTTGTAAGAGGTTAGTAATCATAATTGTTGCTTTACTATCGCATTATACCTGTCATGATAGTTGAAATATTTTTAATTTTAATAAACAAATTTATCCTTCAACCTTCATGTTTGCGTCAAACAATATCTCAAACGAGCAAATAAAAAACTTGCGTATAGTACACACTCGGTCATCTCCTTTTACAGTAAACTGTAAACGTACCGTACACTGAGCTGTATATCTTAGTAAATTATGCAAAAGAATAACAGATGAAAGTTTCTGACATTAACTGTAGCACTATGTATTAAGAAAAAAAGAAATCGATGTTGGTTTACAGAATGGTTGAAAATAAAAGAAAAATATACCCACGAAAATACTATATAGTATATAGAATCCAGCAAAGTAAATGCATGGGCGACAATTGAACTTTTGTTTGACAAACATGTCAGCATACCTTCAAACGTGTTAGTTTAGTTTAAAACTAAAATAATACATATCAATATTTTTTTGTTTTTGATTCGATTTTTAGATTTTCATAAATTTAAAACATCAATCCGGAGACAGAAAACATTCATCAACATCACACATCAAACTTAGCATTTAGATCTATTCTAATATTTGGCAAGTTATCAGTGCTATTACAATACAAAAAATAAAAAATTTATACTAAGGTGATAGGGGTATCATAGTAGCTGTTTAGATTCGTTGAATTGTAAACTGGGGAGTTTACAATTCAACAAATCTAAACAGCTTTATTCAATATATATTTTACAATGTTTTACAATAACACACGTAAAGTCAGTAAATTGAATAATATAAACAAACGGTCGCTCGCTAAACTTTAGTCGAAGTAACCTAATTAAAGCATCAGCATTTCATTGTTAACATAGGCGCCATTGCGGAATATAGGGTTGTTTGTCTTCTAAAACAAAACGCACAAATAAACGACTGCCGTGGTGATTCCACATAAGTAATTATAGTATACCTACAAATTAATATAATCATTATAATAATATGCCAAAAAGTATCATCATATAAGCGGGAAGACGTCCACTGCTGAACATAGGCCTCCCCCAAAAACTTCCAGACCAGCCGGTCGGACGCGACGTGCCTCCATCGGTTACCCGCCGCCCATTATCCCGCCCGTCATTACCCGTCATCCGTCCATCTAGTAGGGGGCCGTGCCACTGAACGCCTTCCGATTCGTGGTCTCCATTCAAGAACCTTTCTGCCCCAACGGCCGTCACTTCTACGAGCTATGTGCCCTGCCCACTGCCACTTCAACTTGCTAATCCTTCGAGCTATGTCGGTGACTTACGCTCTTCTACGGATCTCCTCATTTCTGATTCGATCACGTAGAGAAATGCCGAGCATTGCTTGCTCCATAGCTCATTGAGTGGCTTTGAGCTTTTATGAAGCCCATAATAAATGACTAATTAATAATGACTAATAAATAATTTAGTAGCAGTAGAGCTACTTGTGAAAGGCTTGATCCAGGTAATACCACCTTACCTATTTCAGCTGCCAAACAGTATTGTGAGCATTACTGCGTTCCGATTTTGAAGGGTTAAGGGTACTGGTGAAAGTGCAAGTTACTTGCGACCTGTTAATTTCAAGCGCGAAACACTCACGAGAGAAATAAATGTAGGCCATACAAATATTTCTCCCGGCCGGAATCGAACCTGGGATCTCTGCGTGACAGTCCAGCATGGTTACCGTTCGGCCACAGAGGCAGTTAAAGTACGTAGTAATTGTATCACACATTGACCTTTTGCCCGATTAACTAGTCTAATCTGACCCTTGTTCCTTGTTGATACTCACCATAATCAAACCGTATTATAATTCAGTCCACGTACCTACTCCGTCTTTTTTCCCTACCGTTACACCGAATTCCAACCCTCTCCACGTAATACTTCTTTTCTCCCTATTTTTCTCCGCCGAAAAATCCGAGCCGGTGGCATCGTCATCATTCACAAACTCACTCCTAGTGTCGCGCCCGATCCTGCTTCCAGTATTACGTTCTACTTTAGTCAGAATGACGGAAAAAAACATTTTCAATCAAAATGCCTCTCATATGTACAATTATAAAAGATCATGGGCCACCAAAGTAAAAAAAACTATACCCGCGGTGAACAGAAATGACATGGGGCAAGATTTGTAGAAAAATATATGTACTTTACACCGGTATGTGTCGCTTTATTGTGGGTGCTAGGAATTATAGAATTTAAAAATATGTATATAAAAATGTAATAAAAATATGAATATTTGTGTTGATCAACCAGAGAAAAATTTCGATCTTCTTCCTACTACATCTGACCACGCAAAAATCGCGCACGTGTATGATGATATTAATTTTGATAGAAAGTCAGATTAAGGTCCATTTAGAACATCAACTCCTGTTCTTCTTTTTTAAATTCATGACTATATTGTGAAGTGAAGGAACTTCATAAGTTAAACCTGCTGTGTACTATAGTTCAGTTGGCAAGAGCGGTGGCCCTGGCATGGCAACAGACGCTTGTTTCGAGTCCCTTCAGATCAAAGGATTTTTTCTTTGTGTTGTTCGATCTTGTACCAACAATAATGACAATAATTATATTCATGCTACGTAGTACAAAATCAATTTAGGTCAATCACCGTCTCGTTGAATTTCAATTAGTTTTCTAAATGGAAGAATTATCTACCGCCCACCAAAGCTTTTAATTATAATGTAGCCACATGCCACCCAGGCATAAAGAACGACGAGTATCACTAATATTTCGTAGTAATACTCGTGAGCGCTGGACGGGGCGCTCAATAAATCAATTTCAGATGAGAAACCGGAAGAATATTGTGTTAAATTTTTGCAACCTAAAATTACACAATAATAAGTATGAACACCAGATCAAGGGACTTTACTCAGGGGCACTTTCCAGAACATCAGAACCAGTTTAGAAAAGTTCATTTCCCAAATTGGTCCTACCGGCAATCGAACCCGGGACCTGTTCATCTAGCGCTCACAGTATAAACCGTCGGGCCACTGAAGTCGTCGTTAAAAAGGGATGAAACGACAAACGTAACAATATTTTGGACGTACATAATGTATTCGTTAACCAAACGTATACTACTTAAGAAGTTGAATGTGTGCAAAAAATTTAAAAAAAAATTCACAAGTGGTTGATAATTTTATTGACGCACAGTCGTCATACTTATTAACGTAGAACCGTTTAGAACTGGTCAGAAACAGTGTTTAGAAAGCTTTTATAAAGGTTCTTGTGACCAGTCTAATGTAATAATAATAACAACGCACACACTCATAGCCTACTACTACTACTAGGAAAACCCTGTATAGCGGGTGCCATGGACACACTCATAGACATAGACAACCACAAATGATACCCGAACTCACGAGAGAAATAGATGTAGGCCTTACAATTACTTCTCCCGACCCGGGAATCGCACCCGAGACTGCTGCGTAGCAGTCCAGCGTGGTAACCGTTCGGCCACGGAGGCAGTACTGTGATTCCGTATTGATAAGTTTGATGATTTACTATGCACAATTTACAGGACAGCCTGTATTTCATACCTAATATTGTGTAAAGTTGTAGGGACTTGAGAGGACTAGGAGGTATGAACCTATAAATATAAATAAACACACTAACCATAACGTCTCGGCAGTAAACATGTTAGTAACTTGTAAATCGTAAACTATAGCTTAAAGGAGCTTAGCTCCGTGGAGGCAAATTAATATTACCTGATACCGGAACAGAAAATCGATGGTGCCGTAAGGTACTAGAGATTTATATTGTATTTTAAAGGTTTATTATTGAGTTTTTTGATAATAGGATATGTAATACACAACTTATACGTTCGTAAGTAATATAATTGTTTATAAATACAAATGAACATTAGACAACATCACGTACGTTATTCTGATTCCAAAGTAACTACTATGAACCACGAACTGCCTCGTTGTGGCAACAGTCGCTGGTTCGAGTTTAGTTAGATCGAAGGAATTTGATATGTATATAATAAAAACAAACTCACAATCACTTATGTTGCTCTGATCGTAAAGTAAATAACTAAAGCACAAGATCTGCCACTTCACCTATCACCCTGAGATATAAATTGTGTGAGTGTGATATAAGTGAGATATAAGTCCCATGTGCCTGTAAATTCACCAACACGCTTACCCTTCAAAATCGAAAGACAGTAATGCTCACATTACTGCTTGGCGGCAGTAACAGGTAAGGTGGCGGTTCTTTCCTAGACGAACTCTTTCACATGGAGCTCTACTGCCACTATGTATTATAGAAATCTAAAACAACCACGGCACCACAAACACCCAGACCCGCAACAATATACGAAAGTAAGTTTTTTCTATATTGACCCTGCTGGGAATCGAACCTGGGATCTCAGAGACGGCGATACTATGAAAACCGGTGTGCAAACCACTCGACCACGGAGGGAGAGATTCGTGTAGTGTGGCACTGATACGGATTTCTTCACGTAATTATATTGACAGAGGTAATTTATACGCCTTTATAATAAGATTCCAGTTGATATTTAAAATTTGCCATCTACGAGGCTTAAAAGACTTTCACTTTCACTTTCACCTCTCATCGTCAACATTTTTATCGAATGCGCAATACAAAAAAATATAGAAACATCTACAGAAGGAATAAGAGTGAATGGTTACAGGGTGTTATTTGTTGATTTGTCGATGACATTGCTGTAGTTACAGAAAACAGAAACCAATTGGAAGGCCTACTCAATAGGATGAATCAAATTTTGTAAGCAATTTAATTTGACGATTAACAAAAATAAGACTAAAGTATTAGTAACTGCAAAACATCCGTTCAAAATCACACCCATCAAAATAAATGACATTCCAGTAGAGCAGGTAACACATTTCAAATATCTTGGATGTGTTATCACAGAAGATTCCAAATGTATCACTAACATAAAGACTTAATCGCAATAGCAAAACAGGCTTTACATAATAAAAAAACATATTTTCATTTCTAAAATACCTGTACAATTGAAGAAAGATTCATCAAAACCTATGTCTGGAGCACCGCACTGTATGGATGCGAGACATGGACAATAACATTAAAAGACAAAAAGAGATTGTATTCATTTGAAATGTGGTGTGGTGTTTGAATTTTGGAAAGGGTTGGGGAGGAGAGAAGTCTTTTGAAGGCAATAGAGAGGAGAAGGGGGAAAATGTTTGGACATTTGTTACGTAATGACGAATTTGTGAAAGTGATAATTGAGAGGAAGATGGAAGGGAGGAAGAAAGAGGAAGACCGAGAATGGCGTATAGTGAACAAATAAAAAAGAAGATCAAAGTGAACAGTGGAAAAGGGTACACCGACAAGAGTCTAGCTCTTAAATAAGATGATGACTAGGCTTAAAACTATAGTGAAGTGACTTTACGCGAAAGGTTCTTATACAACTTCTGGATACTTAGATGATAAAATTCAACAATAGTGACCCGTTTACCTCCTGCAAGTTGTCTCGATCTATGAAATTTGAAATAAATATTGTAAATGATAAATTTATGCAAATATTTATTAACAAAGAAACTCCCAGAAAACTTTCTAATTCTTCTCGAGGGAATCAGCCTTACGAATGAGCAATAGAGTTTAATCAATGTGACGATTTAAAGTGTAATTTAGTTACCTATGAAATGAATATTATTTGAGTTTGAGTTTCACATAGATTCGTTGTTCACTTTCTTTTGATTTTTCGGTTTTCTTTTATGCAGCTAAATCCTTTAAAAATGTAGTCGAACTTTCTAGCGCATAAATCAATTCAATAGGGTTACAAAACATCCTTACGGTCGTTCTCGGGTCACTGCTCAATTTCCGTGGCAATTTTTACTATTTAAGTATTCGAGTATAATATAGTATATATCGTGAGATTTTAAATAATGTTCTCTATTTAAATTATTAACCGACTCATTTTTTTATATATGTAAGTTACGCGATAATTCCACTACCATACATTATTTATGAACCGATTGGAATGATTCTTTTTTTGTTGGAAAGAGGTTTTTTTATAATATCAAGTCGTGCGCCTTATGGTAAGCTACACGCCTGTCCATAACAGTTGCATTGCCACTCAGAACTTTAAATAGCAAAAATTTGAAGGGCACTGCCACTACGCCCATCACTCTGAGACATAAGTTGACTAGTCTCATGTGCCTGTAATTTCACCAGCACCCTTACCTTCAAAACGGAACACAGTAATGCTGACATGAGGTACTTGGCGGCAGAAATAGGTAAAGTGGCAGTACTTCCCTACACAAACTCTTTCACAAGGAGCTCTACTGCTACTACAAGGTTACCTCAGTATTGGTCCTATTTAAATTTGAAGAAAATATTCCACCTACAAGGGTAGCAACTAGGGGATGAATCCGGTTTCGCACACTTTCCGGTAACCGATTTCAAAAAAACTTGCCAAATAGATGTCATTCTACGAACTTTTGAGTTCGGTTTTCTGAGATTATCGTGAAGTTATATAAGTATATACGAATACTTAAATAATAATTCATGGGTAGCCTAATGGTTCGAATCCGGGATTGCACCTCTGAATTTTTCGGAAATTTAATTTAAAATTTACCATGAGCTTTTCGATGAATAAAAACATCATGATGGAACCTGTTCGTCGAAGAAGGGTTCACAACCCTCGGAAAATGTATGAAGTCCTCCACTCGCTTTGGACCAGCGTGGTGGACTATGGCCTAAATCCTCGCATCAGAGGAGACCCGTGCCCAGCAGTTCGAATTGAACCCATTTGGGTTGATATTGATGTTGTTATTAAATTTTTATTAAATGTCAGAATGTTTTACTACCGTGATATTCAATTACTTTATGGGTAATTACTCCACTAGTTTGTTATAATTAATAATATACTAAGATCGAACATTCGAAGAACGAACCAACGTCGACGTTTCCTAGCAAACCGTGCCAGACGCAAACTAGCCATGGAACGAGCCATTTGAGTTAGTTAATGTTGTTGTTGACTTAAATAATAAAAATTGCCACGGAAGTTACGCAGATATCACTAAGCCGACATTGATGAAAAAAGAACAGTTCCACATTTTATCAAAACATTTAATATTCTTGTTTCATGAACATTTTTTTTTAGGGAACTAACGCAATTGTATTTTACTTTTCGTTAAATTTCATATCACACCCGCTCTCAGCTTTGTCAATATGAGTATTTAACAGAACAAACATTCGTTACCTACTTACATAGCGCCTGCAAGAAAATTTAAACAAACCGTCGCGCATAATTGTGTCAACAGAATGAGGTAAGTTCTCCAAATTTTCAAGTAAATCTGGCTTCACGTACGAGTAACGTATAGGCACATGTGAAATAGGGTTTTCGAACAACGTCTTCCATATCTTTTCCACTAAATACAAACACGTGTACTAAAATAACTCTTACTGCACAAATATAAAGTACAATATACTCAAAATGAGCCTTTATTTTTAACCGATTTCAAAAAAAGGACGAGGTTCTCAATTCGATTGTGTTTGCTTTTCGTATACGTTTTTTTTCCGTGTATTTAGTTACGCGATAACTCTTTTTGTGAACAGATTTTGATGATTTTGTTTTGAGACTTTTTTTTGTTGGAATGCGGGTACCTCAGTAGTATTTTTTCATAATATCAAGTATCGGGACGAACAAGTCGTATGCCTGATGGTAAACTACACTCCTGTCCATAACAGTTGCAGTGTCGCTCAGAGCTTTAAATCGCAAAAATCTGAGGAGCACTGCCACTGCGCC
>NW_020653780.1:1772304-1827441 GCF_003589595.1 Hyposmocoma kahamanoa
AAAAATAGATAGTTTTGCTGGGTTAGAAAACGAGTGATAGTTGTGAAGCCAAATAGACAGTTTTAAAACTATCCACGCTAAATAACGCCCATCGCTAATATCTACGTTGTGGCTTCCAGTGGCCTCAGTGCGTCGGCACGACACTGGCGCTCAAAAGGCGCTAGTGCAGGGGGTCTCTTACCATATTTGTCTTATTATACAATGTGATTAGTTTCTTTCAAACATTATAATACCTACAAATCTGACAACCAAACAATTCGATTTTATAACGTTACTTTATCCAGATATTTACCAGTGTAGTCCTCCCTTTGTAGCGTTAACAAAATTATTTTCACATCGCATTATTCATGAGAAAAGGACAATAAGTTGCCTACCAAACTTCTAATTTTATTTTCGGGCAGTAAACTTGTAATCAAATTAATATTTATTAAATTACTTGCTGATCGTGGCAACAGACGAAACTTACTATGTAAGTAGATTGGAAGTCTATATACATTGGACTCTATTTTCGTGGACGTAAGGTTGATAATGAATGGAAATGGGCCCGTAGAACCCAATCGTATTTTGAACTTGTGGTCCAGAATCGGCAGTAAAATTTTTATACAATAATTCTGCACTGAGTCCAATTAATAAACCAATTAATACTACATAATAATAGACTCAAATTTTACTTTGCAATTTTTATCTCTTATACCCTAGGTAGTTTTGTAGTCATGTGTAACAGTGAATCACGCTAGACTACAGTCGTACGTGTCCTGCCACGAATTGAAAAACCGCATTTTTAGTATCGCAGTATAATATCAATCTGTCAATATTATCAAACCTGTCACGTATCCTAGAGCCACACGGTGTCTCTAATGCGCAACTGTGTTTGTATCCATTAAAAAAATATATATAAAAAATTATAATTTGTGTTTTTTTAGTTAAAAAATACACTTTCAGGCTTTAGGACGCGTGACGGGTTAAAAAAAATATAAGTAGATTGAACCATTCGTGCGTTTGGGCTAAATGAAATTCATTTAGATCTTTACTATTTCGTTGCTTCAGCCTTAATTGTATAATTACACAGGGAGTCTATCGGTCAGCCGACACCAATTACATTATTTTCGCTACACAATCGTACCTTGTGGTTTTAACTATACTATATTATTAAAGCAGCCTGTCTTTAAACGTATAATATCAACAACCACTAATAAAACGTACGTACTAAGTAAAGGTGTTTGCTAACAATGTTTATTTAAGGAAACCTTTACAGTTCGTAGGCAACATTTGTGAAAATGTGGTGATATTTGTATGTGTATCTGCTATTTATCATCACAGTTACGATTAAAGAGGTTACTACGGTTTTATATTGAGCTAGTTTGAATAGACATTTTTTAGACCATCGTCGCTTAACATTGGGTATGTTGAAGGCCTCTGTGGTCAAGTAGCTTGCACATCGGTGTCGCCTTCGCTGAGGTCAATGATGGCAATGTGGCAGTACTTCCTTGGACGAACTTTTTCACAAGGATCTCTACTGCTACTAAATTATCTCGATATTTATAAAATTTATTGGAACAACAAAATGCTACTGCTAGCTAACATCTAGCTACTAGCTAGATGTCGTGCATCAGAGACGTATCCAAACGTGTCAAATGTCAAGCTAAAAAAAGTCACATACAAAATCGTTTTGCCAAAGATTTTTCTTCGTGTCTATATAGTTTTGACTGTTTGGCATTTTTATTCAAATATTAAAGAGACGAAACTATGACTCAGTATGAATAATTATGGGATAGTGATCAGATAATTATTTTTATCATGATAATTAGAGGGGCCAGAACTTACCTCGTACCTGCACTTCCAGCAATTGAGTTTAACATAATGTCCAAGGTTTTCTTATGTCTCACTACAATATATACACTTTTTAGTTGTGAATATGTATAAATTTAAACGGATTTTAAAATCAAAATCAAAATCAAAATAATCTTTATTTCATAGGTAAGCATTATTACACTTGAAATCGTCACAATGGTTAAACTCTACCGCTCATTCGTAAGGCAGATTCCCCTGAGAAGAATGAGCAAGAAACTCTAGGGGTTGCTCTTTGTAAATAACATTTACAATATTTTTTTATTTGAAACATCAGATTGAGACTACCTCCATGAGCTAAACGGGTTACTACCACGGATTTTTGTCATCCAAGTACGCAGAAGTTGTATAATAACCTTTAGTATAAAGTTTTTGTTTCACTATAGTTTTAAACCTCGTGAAAGGCAAATTTTGTATATCAACCGGAATCTTGTTATAGAAGCGTATACATTGCCCCTTAAATGATTGTTTGACTTTGTGAAGACGACTATCAAGAAAAGCTAGTTTATTTTTATTCCTCGTATTAATGTTATGTCTGTCACTATTTTTCATAAAGAAATTACTATTCCTTTTAACATAAATTATATTTTCATAAATGTATTGTGAGGCTAGTGTAAGAATGTTAATTTCCTTAAACTTATCTCTCAAAGATACTTTGGGGCCCAGATTGTAAATTGCCCTAACTGCACGTTTCTGCAGGACAAAGATTCTATTGATATCGGCGGCATTACCCCAAAGCAAAATGCCGTATGTCATTAGACTGTGAAAGTAGCTGAAGTAAACCAATCTAGCGGTTTCGACGTCTGAAAGTTTCCTTATTTTTTTAATCGCGTACACTGCAGAGCTGAGCCGTTTTGACAACTTACTTATATGGGGACCCCATTGCAATTTAGCATCTAACGTTATACCTAGAAATACAACTGTATCCACAAGATTCAATTTTTCGTTTCTAACTACAATGTTTGTAACCGTCTCTCTAACATTGGGTAATGTAAATTTCACACAATTTGTTTTTTTCTCATTAAGAAGTAGGTTATTAACAGCAAACCAATCAACTACTTTAGATATAGCATTGTTCACATCGTCATAGGAACATTGGTGCCTTTTAACTTTAAATAATAAGGAAGTATCATCAGCAAACAATACTATCTCATGTTTTATACCCTCCATAAGGCTAGGTAAATCATTAATATAAACTAAAAACAAAAAATGGGCCTAGAATTGAACCTTGAGGGACACCCATGCTAATTACAGACCCTGACGATCTCGTACCGTTAACATCGACCCTCTGTACCCTACCACGCAAATACGATTTAAGAAGGTCGAGATCACGTCCCGCCACACCATAATGGCGAAGTTTCCTGACCAGTGTATCATGGTGCACACAATCAAAAGCCTTGGAAAGGTCACAGAATACACCAATAGCATCATGTGAGACTTCCCATGCATCAAATATATGATTAATCAACTCTACACCAGCGTCGGTTGTAGAGCGACCCCGAGTGAAACCAAATTGTTTAGGAGACATTAAATTATTACTATAAAAATGTGCACACATCTGATTTAGAATAATTTTTTCAAATATTTTACTGAGAGTTGGTAGTATTGATATAGGTCTGAAATTGGTGGGGTCAGAAATACTACCAGATTTGAAAAGTGGAATAACTTTACTTTGCTTCATGAGGTCAGGAAAGACACCATCATCAACACATTTATTAAAGACACAGGCTAAGTAAGGCGCAATACAATCAACTATAGAACTAATTACTCTGACTGAAAGACCATCAAGATCAGCAGTATTTTTTATATTTATAGACTTAAAGGCCTTAACAATATCGTTTGGAAATACATGACGGAACCTTAAATTAGTGATACTAACTGCATTATTTTCTTTTAGTAAGGATTCAGCGGCCGTGGGAGATGAATTTAACGAATTAGTAGTCAAAATTGGAATGTTGGTAAAAAAATTTTCAAATATTTTAGCAACTTCTGCGTCTGTGTTTACAATTTTGTCATTAAATCTTAGTTGAAAATCTAAGTTACGAGGTTTGACCCTTCCAGTTTCGCTATTTATAATATTCCAAGTCGTTTTTACTACATTCGCGCTGCTTTTTATTTTATTATTAATAAACATTGCTTTGGCTGCCACACAAACACTTTTTTAATCACTTATTTAATATTATTGAATAAGCCTTTTATAATTTATTTTGAAATGACACGCGTACACTTGTTGTCAAGTTTTTGAACTCAGACGACAGTTTTGATGTAGGGGAGCAGGTGAGGATAGTGTTGCCAGAATATCATGTTATATAAGTTTAAGTTGCGGTTTGTGTGCGATGAGAAAACTACTTAAAATAAATGTTATTAATTAATAAATATAATAAATAAATGTAGAGGGTACTGAAATGATACATAACGGCGCAGCCAATAATATTATCAAAGAAAATAAATGTCTTAATAATTTCGGACTCGAATGAAACGCCTAAACAATTCGTATAAAATAATATAATAGGAAAAATTAAACCAGTAGGTTTAGAATCAGTATAAAGACGAAAGATTTGTAAGGGGTGGGAAATCACGTCACGTGAGTTATCTCTGTAGCACACGCTCGAACCCACTACACACGCCACAGTACCGCCATATTTTCTTTTCTTCCGCGACTTTTGTTTATTTTCAAATTAGCATGAGCTAAGCCTCCAGGAGCGTGTCGTTTTTGTCTGTTGTTTATTATCATGATTTGTTACCATACTCAGTTGGAATTCTCTTTTCGCACAAGTAAACGTTTGTTATTTAAATTTTCAAGCCAATTATCATTTTACTAACCAAATCTGTAGAAAATTATTATATATTTTTGCACTTAATATAACTGTTACCGTTGTTTCAATTTAATAAGGTACTAAAGTTTTATATCAAATCTAATTGTACCTTGCACAAGCAAAGTAATCATTAATCAACAACCTATTCAAAATTGACCGTTTCACAACAAAGAATAACTTCTTTAACAATTAAAGTTTGAAAATACAGTTGTTGCAGCGCACCAGTTGTAAACTTTAGACAGCTTGAAAATGTTATCTGCTTAAACCGTGTAACATTTTCAGATATCTACGCTGCATTCGACTGCTTCCAGTGTTGAGTTGAAAATTCAATTGCAACTTTGTTGGTGATTGCCTTTATGATACCGATATTCACTTGTTTTATGGCTAATGAAAAGCTATAACATACTGAGTGCTAAATAGTTGACTACAAACTTTTAAATGGGTAATATCAGTAACAGAATAAAATTTGACAGCAGAAGCATTTCATTGATTTAGTATGAGAAAGCAAAATAAATATATTTTTACTATTTTTTTTTTTCTCCTGTCTGAATCGCATTCATATTACGATACCCAACAACATCTCTAAAAGTGTATGCCTTATAACTTTGGACTTCAATGTTCATGTTATACTAGAAGAAATGTATTCTTTAAAACTCCGCAACTACTTGCATAAAACGAATGGAAGACTTAATGTAAAAGCTTCTCGTATATCATACACACACACACACACACACACACAGAGAGAGAGAGAGAGAGAAAATCTGATTTCGAGACTACCCGATCGGTTCCATTCCGATTTGAATTAAATCGGCCTGCAGGAGACCTGAAATACACGATCAACCTACTTCAAGCACCAGTCTCGGCACGGATTGTTGCCTATAACATATATCAATTAATTGTAAAAGTGTAAACTTTGCAGAGATCAATACATAACGAAAAATGGGCGGGGCTATTGTTTGGCTGCCGGTGGTCGTAAGCCGTGCGAGGTAATCTATAAAATCAAAGACCGTGTAAGGCCGCCTTATTTCCATATCTTTAGGTATACTGATACTTAATTCATTCAACTGTTAGTCATATATGACAAGGCAGATCTAAAATGCGAGATGAATATGCTGTTGTTTGAACATTGTCATCAGGAATGTAGCTATTAGCTTTCCCAAAGATTTTGTTACAATAATTTTATTAATTTTAAAAATGAAAACAGCGACCACGGCGGTGCTTTTTTCTGCTACAATGCCTTCTCGTGCATTAACACAATACAACTCATCAAGAATAATTGATGATACAAAGCTATTACCGAAAATTAGATCAACAGGCACAACATGGTGTAAAAAAACAAAACTCACGAGACTACACAAACTTTTATCTTGTTTTCCGAACAATTTTGTATAGACATTTTGGTGTAGATTTGACGCCTGCTTCATCTATTTCGAATATATATGGAAATATTAACATATCAATAATACTAAACATTGAACTATCCCTAACCTCATAAACCATATTTTCTACATTACTTCTTGGGTAGAAATATAATCTCAGTACAGAGTACTAAAAAACCGAACTCAAAAGTTCGTGGAATTACATCTATTTGCCGAGTTTTATTGAAATCGGTTACCGGAAAGTGCCGAAACCGGATTCATCCCCTAGTTTGCCACCTTTATAGGTGGAATATTTTCTTCCAATTTAAATGGAACCAATACTGAGGTACCCTTTATCCAATAAAAAAGAATTGTCAAAATTCACATATTATTTTAGAATTTTAGATTTTCGAGTACGGTTCACAAATTATCGCGAAACATACGTAAAAAATAGTCATAATATATAAGATTGACAGTTATATTATGTAGTAATCAACTCAAACAACGCTTTATAGAATATCGAGCTTGAAGTGGCAACCATTTTGGTGTCGGAAGTTTTAGGCTTAGTACCATCTTTTTTAACGGTTTGCAATGTGGGCGCTGGATAAAGGAATCCCGGATTCTATTCCGGGTAGACCCAATTTGGAAAAAGAACTTTTCTAAATTGGTTCTGGTCTGGGTGTTCGAGGTAGTGACCCAGAGTGAATTTCGTTGCTTTGGTACACAGCGTGCAGGAAATTCCTTAATTCAGTGATTGATAAAAGTGCCCTTATAACTTATTAAGAAAATCAATTGCTACACTAAAAATATTTATTCGTTAGTTTCCAATTCGACCATTTCGTAGTCGAGTGGCTTGCACACTGGTTTTCATTGTCGCCATCTCTGAGGTCCCAGTTTCGATCGCCAGATTAGTGTAGAAAAACTATAATAATAATAATAATAAAAAAATAAAAAAATAAAAAAATTCAAAATTAATCTTTTAGGCCTTGGGAGAGGCGAGAGTTTAAAATAAATACAATAATAATAATAATAATAATAATAATATCTTTAAAATAAATATGATAATAATAATAATAATAATAATAATAATAATAATAATAATAAAAAAAAAAAAAAGTCCCTGACCCCGGCCGACTGTGCCATTGCCGGGAAATACCGCCTCTCCCATTTAAAAATTCAAAATTAATTTTTTAGGCCTTGGGAGAGGCGAGAGTTTAAAATAAATACGAAAATAATAATAATAATATCTTTATTTATCTCCACAACACAATACAAAGAAACGTTACAATTACAGTAAATATACATTCTATACAAACTAACTCTTCTATATTGCCTCGGGTCTGGGTGTTTGTGGTACAGTCGTTGTTTCCGATTTGTCTGATGTTGTCTGATATTTATGTATTATTTAGAATTCATAGATATAGTATAGTACCTATTGTCACTTCATATTCGATTTGCTTAGGGTTTGATGATGCAGTAGTATTTTTTGTACAAAATTAATACTAGGAACACAAACCAGAAACTAATCAATGTGGATATACGAGCATGAAAGTATTGGTTAATACTCTAAAATCAGTTCGGCATAACCATTAATGGGTATCGAATAATCATCATATGAAATCGGAAACTGTGAATTTAGGATTCGTGTATTGCTATAATGCTTTGTAGAGTTGTTATACTTAATATCGATATACCGTGGTGGGCAACTTTCTTGATGTTTAGTGAAATATGTTTAGTTTAGACCTAAGAAGCTATGAATATGATTCACTTGGTGAAAGAGATCATCCAGAGAAGTGCTACCACCTTACCTATGTCTGCTGTCAAGCAGTAATTTGAACTGCCGTCCGCTAAAACACAGCAAAGTGACAAAATATTTTTTTGAGATATCATAAAAAAACCATAACCCAGTTTTGAATATTGAATATTGAAATATTTAATGATATTTCAGCTATGCATCGTTAGGGTAAGTTCCGATAAGTCGATTACGTTAACTAATTTTAACTGTTTTTAAAAGGGAATTTTGTGCTCTATTTTTTGCTATTTAAAACGGATATTTGACCATTTGTCACTTAGCTTCGTTTTAATTAGTAGACGGCAACTGCATTCCGGTTTAACGGTAAGTGTGCTGTTGAAATTACAGGCACATGGGACTTGTCCACTTATGTTTCAGGGTGAGCGACGCAGTGGCTTTACCCCTCAGATCTTTGCGATTTAAAGCTCTGAGTGGGTCTGCAACTGTCATGGATATTCGAGTCGCTTACCATCAGACGCACGATTTGTTAGTCGCATTGCATAAATATGTGTGATCATCTATGGCCCCAGTGTGGCAACAGCCGCTGGTTCGCGTTCAGTCAAATCGAAGGAATGTTATAAATAATAATGACAAACTTTAAATATTAGACAACATCACGCCCATTGCTCTGATCCCAAAGTAAATGACTAAAACACTTAGAAACCGGAAACAACAATGATACCACAAACATTCAGACCCGAGACAATATTCAAAATTAGTTTTTTATTTTGACCCGGTCGGGGATCGAACCCAGCACCTCAGAGATGGCGACACAATGAAAACGGGTATGCAAGCCAATAATGCTAAAACTAAAGCAGTGGAGTATTTCTACCAAAATATATATGAATATCATAATAGTGAAAACATTATGATAATCAATGAAAATTAAGAAACTTTCACAAGCATCTCTCTCACAGATGGCGCAGACAAAAACGCTATTTAAACCCAATAAAATTATTCACAACAAGCACATAGAGAAATTCGAGTGATATCAGGTGACAAAAAGCGGTGGCCTAGGTGTGGCAACAGACGCTGGTTCTAATACAGTCAGATCGAAGGATTTTTTTCTGTGTTGTTCGATCTTTGTATCAATAATAATCAGATCATCTGTTTTACAATGTCGACATATTGCCAATTGGCTTTGCAACTCTAACGACTACTAGGTATTCAGGTCATGCCCCAAGCATGGATTAAATAATTGAAATCGCTGACAGAATCGGTTCGTATTGTCTTACGATGGCTTTATCTCTGAGCTAGTTTACTTAGTTTGCAATAGGCGCCCATGGAAGAATACAGGTTGGAAATTCAAGGGGCAGCTAAGACAAAGGTCTTAGACGTCTTTTAAGACAAAGGTCTTAGACGCAGAAAATACAATACAGTACAAAATCCGATAATGCTAACAATTAGTTATAATTATAAACTTTAATTAATAAGATATTACAGTCTTCTTGTTATAATTGGACGCAACTGTGCTCGAATGATCTAAAACTTTCCGATTTTGCAGGGTAAGGGTGATGGTGAAATTACAGGCACATGGGACTTGTCAACTTATGTATGTCCCTAGGTGATGGGCGCAGTGCCAGTGCCCATCTTTGCGATTTAAAGTTCTGATTGGTACAGCAAATGTTTGTTGACAGGCGTGTCGCTTACCCCCAGACACGCCTTGTTCGTCCCTTTGCTGGGTATATAAAAAAACGATGGAAATCGGAGATAAAGATTGAAGTCAAAATCTATCAAAAAAGTCGTAATCATTTATTCCATATGTAAAATTTTTACACTTGAAACCGTTATTTTTAAGCTACTGCTCGTTCACTACGCTAACTTCCCTGAGAAGAACGAGCAAGAAACTCTAGGGATTGCTATTTTGAAATAAACTTAAATGCTATGGAATACACTTTGAATCATAATTGTGTGGAATCTAGACTCTTATTGTCTTTCCATACTTCTTTATCTAAAACATACTCTTCAATTTTGTAATATGACTTTTCAATTAAAATACTTTTAATGTAAGTTTTAAACTTAGGAAATGATAATCTTAATATATTCTCCGGAATCTAATTGTAAAAACGTATACAGTTCCCCATAAAAGAATCGTTTACCTTTGTTCAACGAAACCGTGGTACCATGAGTTTGGACTTAGTTCTAAGGTTAATATTATGAATATCTTCTTTCTTAATGAAATAATGTACATTTTTACGGGCATACAAAATATTTGAATAATTGTACTGCGATGCCACAGTCATGATACCAGTCTCCTTAAATTTTTCTCTGAGATAAACCCGAGAACCTAAACGGTACACAGAAAATGTGCTTAACTATGTCCAGTTATATCTATAATATATATTATGTTCGTATATTGTACCACTAAGAGAAACACTTGCCTTTAACAAGATACAATACTATTTTCATTCAAAGGAAACTAACCTGAGCAAAATGTCTAGGTTTGCGAACGTTGAAATGTTTCCAACGGAACTGTTTGAAAGCTTCAAGTTTACTTGTGAGTTCGGTTAGCGTTTTGTTTGTGCTCTGTTTGATTTCTATTTAGTTCCAAACACAAAGTTATTATAGAAGTGTATTTACATTCAGCAATTAATAATTAAATCGACGCTGAAAGTAAAACGTCCTACATTCATTTGAAAAATGAAAAGTAGAAAGAAAGAAAGTTTCAGTTTTTCCATATAACAAATAAAATTAGTTACGATTTTTTTTTTTCTTAAAACAAAAAATATTCTAAATCGTTCTCCTGTAACATTTTCCAAATGCACGTTAGACGTTTTGCCTTTCCAGTGTCGAAATAAATACAAGTAAGTGGATTAGAATAAATAATAGAAGAATAGGTTAGACATTTCTACAAACACGGTACGATTTTTTATTTTCCTACCGATGTTGAAAGAGGATTGACACCATTCGTGTATTCTAAAATAGTCTTTAAAGCCGTGATCGTTGGAAAGAAAACCTGAAATTCCCTTCCCACGCGTCTACGCGGTCATGATGTAGAACGATACCAGAGTACATCGTGTGTTGCTCACAATTCTAAGCATCCAATCAGTGAAATCTGTCAGTTGGATAAGATACATATGATGCCAGGATTGTGGCATGTAGACATTTCTGATCTATGCATAACCCACTATCGTATCTGTATGTAATGTAAATGCGTTCAAGATAATTCTATTCCTATTGACTATGCTAAAGATTTGGTTGTCTTTTAGGCCCATTATCTAAATACAGAGCAGATGAAGAGCTGTGTTTCAGTATCCAATTGTGTTTTGATATTTTCTCTAAGCAGCGTGGTAATGCGTTCCCCGCCTTATTGTGGGCCTTACTGTCTAATAGCGTTACAACGGAAGTGAATAACGGAAACAGATGTCAAAAGTAAATCTTCGCTGAAACGGAAGTGGATGTGGATGAAGAAGTATAAATACTATTTAAGCACAAATACAGGTGTTAACGAAAAAGGTGTTCGTAGTTGCACTTAACACAAAACTGCTAACAAACGCGTCCCACCGCCAAGAAATTCTCGCGCGCACCTCGTCTGTCGCGAACATTGTGAACTTGAAACGGAAACAGATGTGAAAAAACGTGCGGAACTTCAAAAGCAGAAGCCGATGTCTGTTACATCACTACTGTCTAATACACAAAGAAGTTTGTTGTGTAAGCCTTAAAGTGATTACTTAAAAGTTTTTTGTGACATGGCTTATATTTTAATCAAAACTTATCCTGGATTAGGATTTTCTTCAGTATTATATTAGTCGAGGAACGTTAACATTATGTAGATGATAGGGAAAAATATTTCAAATCTAAGTAAATAATGAGGCAAACGTGATATGAATAAATTTTTCTATTGTTTACTGTATCAACAGCTGTAGGAATAGAAAATGAAACTTATTAACTTATTATTATAACTGTGTTTTGCAATGAAGCTTACAAGCTTCATTGCAAAACTCAGGCTTCCTAAAAGTCTAAGGGATGGTTATAAAAGACACATTAAATTAGAGTATGCTCGCTTAATATCATTAATGCCAAAATATTTTATATGGAAACCACAGACTACATAAATTTTTCTTCCGTGGTAGAAACCATTAGCATTGGAAATGAAACTATTTTTTCGGATCTAAATCGCGTTCATTGTGCATTGTGTTTTGAAATAAACAAACGTTTCGGGCCCTATACATGTGTTACATCTGACTAGTGTTGGGTCATGGAAAAATGTCCATTTTGAAAAAACATATTATTCAGAAAAAAATGTTTTTTTTTCGGATATTTTTCCTTTAATTTTCCACACACACTCGACATAGCCCCGCACTAGGGAAACCCTGTGTCGCGGGTGCCATGGACACACAAATAGACAATTACAAATTACACCCAAACTCACGAGACAAATAAATGTAAGCCATACAAATATTTCTCCCGGCCCGGGAATCGAACCTGGGACCTCTTTTTTCGCTGTTGTGAAATCATTTTAAATCTCGCTAAATAAAACTTCAAAAGATATTTCTAAACGTGAACATGATATGAGCTTTCGAAATTCTATTTTTCGGGAAATTACCCAACATTACGGCTGACTGAGACGGTAAAGTCATCCATATTAGACACAACTGATTGATTCGAAAAAAATAGTTTTATTACTTATTAGCATTTCATTAAATCCGTTATTATACAGATAAGTAATATGTCTTTCCATTTCATCTTTAACATAAACTGTTAATAACAAATGAAAAGAACATCGAGTAAGGCGCCGTTATAAGTGCAAAAGATCCTTTTTGATGAAAAGTTTTATGAAACAAAATAAATTGTGAGAGCACGAGGTCTTTAAAGTTAGCGCGCTCGCTTTTGTAAAAATGTGCAATAGTTTTTAAGCATTTCTCTTTCGTGGAGTATAACACAAGTTCTTTAAAAACATATTGCTTTGCAACGATAATCATTTGATTGGATCAAAAGACGGGCTATGACAATTTTTTTTAAACTTCTAGAACACGTTTTATTTATTTTTAACATTTCAAGAAAAAATCTGGGACTAATCACATTTATAGAGATAAATCAAATGCCATTAATGAATTTTCGATTATTTCCTATATGAAATAATCGGAAATTCATTAATGTTATATCATCATCGTCAGCCTCGCGCAGTCCACTGCTGGACATAGGCGCCCAATGTGCCAATGCGCCCAAAGTGCGCCATGTCGCCTGGTCCTCAGCTTGTTGCATCCATCTGTTGGCAGCAGCTTTTTGTAGATCATCACTGCATCTGGCCAGAGGGCTTCCTTGCACTACGTTTATTATTTCCGATACCTGTACATAGATTTTATGAATTGCTACGTATCAAAATTTCTCTATAAAAACACGTCAGAGTACATAAATATGACACAGCTACTTTATATTATTGCTTCTATCATTTCATAAACTACATATGTAATGAAGTACAATACCACCTCATTGCTCACTTTGCCAATGTGCTATATAATTTTAAAATAACTTATTTCGATACTTGTTCATAAAAATTCAAATAATTCTCGCAACATCCTGCTTTGCAGATAGGCGTGAATAATTCAAACACCCGGAAGGCGGGTCATTTTTTAGGCTTTACTCTATACGAGGAGGAATCACACGGCATCTAGCATGCAGCTTACGAAAAAAAAGCCGGCATAATTTTGTGAAGTCCTCCTCGAATCAGGTCGTACACAAAATACGCTCGAATTTTCTTTTTTCTTTTAAGTATATATCGTACCAAACGGAGAACTAAATGATGATTATTTTACTCTGAACACTCCACAAAAACTTGATCATTAACGTTTAGGCATTTACAAGGAATAAAGGAACAGAACATCACGATAACGGAATAAGAGAAAAACACGCATTATGATAATAACAAAATGAAACAAGACGGAATTACATCTTGCAGCAGCCGTTTTATCTCCAGGTGAATTATATTAAACTAGACCTGTTACAAGGTTATGTCAAAGTCTGTGTACCAACGTTTTTAAAACAAAAACGCTTCAAACATACATTCAACACAGTCGGTACTGCGCAGCGGTCCATTCCTCTCCCGACGAGGTAGCGCTGCAACGTAGGGAATTCTGGTTCAGTCGACTCTCGTGTGTCGAGTACACTCGACCTTACCCCCTAATCGACACAGTTCTTTTAACAAGTGACTTTTTACATTGACCTCATTTTTCTAAAACTGCTAACAAACTATTAAATTTACCTAAGTTTTCAGTCTAAAGTTGGCCAATATGGTGAAACAAAAGATCGTGAATTTTTTTTTATAAAATTCAAAATTTGTCTATTAAAATTGTTTTGTTGAAATTGGTAGCTCAAATTGATGCTGCAGAAATAAAAAAGTGTAAAGCAATGATCAAGAAATATCAAGGATTGCTTCTGAGCTTTATCTCGATTTCTTTTTGCTGTCAGTTATCTGAAACCATGGCGAAGACCGCGAGTAGATTTATTGGTAAGTCTTTAGTGAAATGTTTTAATAGTTATTTCATAAAGGCTGTTATTATGGATTTGTTATAGTTTTTGTAAAGTGAATATCGCGATAACTTTGGAACGCTTAGTAAAATATATAGTAATATATTTTCAGTACTAAAATTATATTATTAACTTCTGTTTACATAATTTTAAAATGTGAATATAAATGACAATGTTTAAAAGATAAACAATGTTTTGTTACGTGTTAATAAAGCCAGTTAGGCAACAATTTTATATTCCCTAATTAGCTTGATTTGGTTTATCTCGCAAATCCACATGCCACAGTGTTTTTTTAGAAATCTTACTTATCCACTTTTGAGACATGAAAATAGAAGAAAAGATTCAGTAAGACAAACACACGGCCAGTCCGCAAAATCGAAAAGATTTTTCAACCGCTAAATTGTTTTAAGAGAAAGTCGAGAAAAGGAATTTGCCGTCTTTGAATTGAATTTTCGAGTTTTAAAAAGAATCGGTTTCTTTTAAACTAACATAAGGTAAAACGATCGCTTTTGTCTAAGTAGGTACTTACGTGAGTCCTTATATTATTTGTTATATTATATTATTATTATCACATTTACAATTATTATGCCGTGGCAGCCATTAGGTTTGACCTACCGCCTCTCAAGCAGAGGCCGTAGGTTCGAATCCGGGTTCGCACCTTTGACTTTCTCGCAATTCGTGTACGAAATTTAATTTCAAAATGTACCATTAGTGATGAAACTTGCACTTCGAAGAAGACCTCGCCGGAAAGGAAACCTAACGTTACTTTAATAAAATAATGATCTCTACCTAACCTCACTAACTTACCGAAAGAATGAATGAGTTTGCAAATATTTTACGTATATTAACTTATCTAATGTTCACTACTTATTACGATATTGCGAGATGCCACTATGTCACACTAACTTTCTAAGTGCATCTTATAAGGAAGCACCTGGTTTTCTAGTAGTACTCTACTACAATGACAGTCTCGCTAAGTTAAATAAATAAGGTATTAAAACGCTATGAATGATGTTGCAACATGCAACCTTGTCTAAGTAAACGTTCTTACAGGTGCTAAACCGTGTGCTAAACTAACATATGGAGTAATAGTATCGAACACGTCAGTCATAATAGTGTTATAAAACAGGATTTAGAGTTTCGACTTTGTACGTCTGTTTGAAAGCCGTAACAAACAGCTCTACAAAGAAGAGTCGCTGGTCGCAATAAGTTTGGTTTATTCCATTTATGTGACGAGTGATGGAATAGTGTTGGACCGTAAAGGTAATTTTATATTTGTCATGTTACATCGTACCTTCTCTGTTACTTGCTTGAGAATGAACTAAATCCACCTTAACATATAGAAATAAATTATTTTGACAGATATTATCGCTTAATTTTCAAGTCATAGATGACATATGAAAGAGACTTATCTGCTGTTCTGTATTTTTAATAACGCGTGTAAAATTATCTTTTTTATTTCTTTATCAAATAATGAAACATGACGAGTTCTTAGGTTTACGCGATTGTTACACGTATGAAATGAAACTATTTGTTTTTCGGTTATAAATCGCGTATATTTGTTTTTAAAAAAACTAACAATTCGGGCCCTTTACCTTTACCATGGGACCTGTAATTGCCGGAAACGTTGGTTTGTTTAAAAAACAAATATACGCGATTTAAATCCGAAAAAATAGTTTCATTTCCTAAAATGGAACATGATCCGTGTTATCGTGTACTACGGCAACGGTAACGGAATTTACTCTTGGACCAATTCATTTCAATTCACTCCAAAACACCCAGACCAAAAGCAATTTAAAAAAATCATTTTCCAAATTAGTCCTATCGGGGATCGAACCCGGGGCTTTCACATCCAGCGCCCACAGTGCAAACGGAAGGCCAGCGAACTCGTTAAAGAAAGGATACCTCAATAAAATATATTTCACCCTTATTCCGCTATCCTAACTATATTACAAGTTTCTAGATTATTCCATAACTGAGTTCATTTCATATTAGTGTTGTTTATACTCACATATTACATTGGCTGATTACGATTTACGTAAAAATGTTTTAAAGAGAAATTTATTGCTGTCTTATAATCGCAATAAGTTGTCAATGTCATCATCGTCACCGTCAACTCATTCATACGTCCCACTGCCGGGCACGGGTCACCTCTCAGTCGGGGGTTTAGGCCATACTCCGCCACGCTGACCCAATGCGGGTTGGCGACTTCACACGTTTGAACCTTCTTCGACCAGCAGGTTTCATCTCGACGTTCTCCTTCACCGAAAGGCACATGATAGATTTCAAATAAAATTTCGCAGATAAATTCCAAGAAACTCAGAGATGAGAGACCATATTCGAACCCACCGCCTCTGCTTGAGACATGGTAGGTAGAGTAAGTAGTGTCTACCACGGATTTTTTTTATTATCATGTTACAAAAAAACGTTATGAGGATAGGAAAAGGCAATATTGATTTCAAAACTTCCGTATATATTTACTTAAAAAAAAAGAATAGAAAGTCAGAATGTAGTAGGAAACTTGTAATTAGCAGTTCCTGTTTAAAAAAAAATAAAAACGAACATATATGTGAGACGACGGAGTGCGAGTAGTAGCGTCATTAATTATTTGAGATGCTCGCAGCCCTGTCGTCGCAATTTTCATAAAGCTCTAATTACATTGCGCAGACGAATTACCATCTAAATATACCGGGGTACATATTACATTGATTCAACAAAATTTAAGACACGGAAGTTTACATTAATGTGAACAACTTGGCTGCTATGAAGACTCCACTCAGAACGCCAAAAAAATAACAGCTGTTCAATAAATTTTGAAGGAGTAAGTATGAACATTTTGTGCGGAACGGTAAATTTATTGCGTAGTTAAAGAAAAACAAGTAGAAGTTATCGAAGTCATTTAAAGTTTGTCGAAGAAATAAAACACCCTGTAAAGTTGTTATTTATGACAATAATAAGATATGTATAGCTACCTACCATACCAGAAATTTGTTTTTAAATTAAATTCTGCATTCAGAAACAATATGTTTCATGTTTTATCTTTTAATATTACGTGACCAAAGTTTCAAACATTTCTTCGTACCTTGTACTAAAAAAAATAAATGTCACCAGACATTCTTTACATCCATGAATAAACTAAAATAGTTTACCTATAAAAGAGTTAAGACTATTAATACAAAGATCAAACACTCAGAAAACAATTCCTTCTATCCGCCCGGATTCGAACCGACGTCTTCTAGCATACCGTGCCAGGCGCTATACCAACTAAGCCACGGAACGAACCAGCGGACCTCACGAACTTTTCTATGTGCTTGAGTCGTATCTTTCTGTTTGGTTTTTCAACGACTTTTAACTGTAGCGCCATCTATGAGAAATCTATGACAATTCGTCACCCAGTTAGATACCTTTACAGCTACCAGTCCCGGCTAGAGATGTCGCTATTCATTACTTCAATTTTTTATTGAATTGATATTCAATTATATTTATGTGAAATTACTCCACTACTTTGTTATAATTAGTAACACAAGATCGAACACTCAGAAAAATATCCTTCGACCCGGCAGGATTTGAACCGACGTCTTCTAACATCCGAAAATTCTTTCCTGTAAAGGACCTGTAAAGGGCTCGAAAATTTTTCCAGATTTTCGAGCCTTTTACAGGTCCCATGGTTATGGTTGACACGTGGTCGGGCCCTTTACATGGGACCTGTAACGGGCCCGAAACGTTGGTTTATTTGGAAAAACAAATATACGCGATTTAAATCCAGAAACATAGTTTCATTTCCTAGTATTTTTTTGTAATAAGTGACGGAATGAGCAAGTTGTACGCCTGGTGGTAAGCGACACGCCTGTCCATAACATTGCAGTGCCACGCAGAGCTTTAAATCACAACGATCTCAGGAGCCAGTCACCCTGAGACATAAGTTGACAAGTCTCACGTACCTGTAATTTCGCTCTTATCCTTCAAAACTGAAACGCAGTAATGCTTACATTACCCTGGACGAACTCTATCACAAGGAGCTGTACTGCTACTAAAATATCATAATTATAGAAATATGTAGAGGCCAAACGTAAATTAATTATTGTTTAGTAGCAGTAGACCTCCTTGTGAAAGAGTTCGTCCAGGGAAATACTGCCACCTTACCTATTTTTGCCGCCAAGCAGTAATGTTAGCATTACTGTGTTCCGTTTTTGAAGGGTTAAGGGTGCTGGTGAAATTACAGGCATATAAGACCTGCCAACTTATGTGTCGGGGTGACGGGCGCAGTCGCAGTACCCCTCAAATCTTTGCGATTTTAAGCTTTGCGTGACAGTTATATATCTGTTATGGACAGGCGTGTAACTTACCATCAGGCGCACGACTTGTTCGTCCCGTCACTTGATATCAAAAAAAAGACAAATGAATAGCCAAAAATGTAGAATGCAATAGAATAGAATATATATTTATTGCATTTATTGCAACGTTAATAAAAAAATTTAAAAACAGGCCTTCGATGTCTCGTGGGGAGCTGCGGGATAGATTAGCTCGCAAGTAAAAGGAATGGAAGCCGTGCTACCACCAACCTTTATGTCCGAAACGTGGAGCTCGTCTTCTTTTGGGATATTATATTTTAATAAATGATGCGATGTCGCGGATGCGGATTTATTTCAGTTCGAATGTAACGTCCCACACCTATTTTTTAATTTCACTGGCGATTTATGTGGCTTTGGCGTAGCACGGATTAGGACGGGAAAGGTAAGGAGGTGCGAGCGCAGACAAACTATACCTGGCGTTACCATTTCCGCAACACATAGACACAAAAAAAAAACAAAAATTGATAACACATCACACAAAAGAATTAATAAACGAAATAAAGAATACAATAAAAAAATAAATAAATCTGTACCTTTCCTGTTCACTGACAAAATGATCGCGTTTAGCAGACTATTCTAGTTTTATCGATACTCAATATAATAAATAAAGACCTTTTGCAACTAGCTTGAAATGATCATGAGCATTTTTTTAAACTCCCGAGCTATCTCAAATCCGATTAATTTTAAAAGGTACACGTAAATTGGCAGAAAACTTTTCGAGGGATATCTTTAAACAGAAACTCATTACTTTTATTTTATCGCCTTTAGTTACCTCGTTCAATTAATTTATGGCGGTATAAGTTTTCAAAGTCGATTCCATCGACGTTTACCTATTAAGCTTCCAGAGTGTTCTTGGGAACTCAGAGGAACTATTTACAAGTTTGACTAACGGGCTACCGACCGGATGTATGAGCAACTTCCGGCCCTTGCATTGTATGTTTCATAAACAAAACTAGATGTGACATTGTTTCATTTCGATGCTGGATGTAATAAAACATTCTGATTTCCTATAGTACCTACAGGGTAACGAATCAGTAATGAGTGTCTGTCGTTATTTAGAACCTGTACTATGTTATTTCGCGAAAGAAATTTCGCTACGAAATATATAAAGCTACTTGAACGAGCGCGAATATTTGGCACGGATACAAAGTCATGATTACACTTGTTTATTATCAGTTTATTTATACCACTATTTCTAAGTGTCTTTTTTTTATTACCCGAGAGAATCTGCTTATAGATACCCCGCTATGTGAGACTGGGCTGAACCCTGAAGGGGAGCAACCCGACCGCACCAAACCCTCGGGGTGCTCCTCCTCTCCGCTGCTGGTAGAAGCACGGGTACGCTATCGCTCGTCCGCGCCTCCACCAGCGGCTGGCCGCGCCCAGCGCAACCCCTCCCCGAGAAGGGAGACGCAACGGTCCCCCGATTCCAAATGTAAGGCTCGCCGAACACCAGACGAGCCTTCCATCTCGGGCCCCTCCATGCTGGGCAGCGAACTCCCCTGAGTCCGTTACCCAGGGGCCATGGGGCCAGGACAACATCCCCTCAACTGTGAAGTTCAGAGGATGCTCCCTCAGCCCCCCCGGCTGATCTGTTGGTAGGCTCCGATGCACCACCTTACGCGCATCCACGTGGACTCTCCGTAGACAGTCCTTTGGAGCGCCCACCGCACGGGCCAATCGCCTAAATTCGGCCGCGGAGGACAAGACGAGCGGCAACGACACACCGATACGTCTCTTCCCTCGCGGCTCTCTTCCCCGCATGCGTACACGTGGACCCGCTCGGCCTAGATCAGGACGAGCCCGCGCGGTACGCCCTCCTCCTCGGGCCAGCCTAGCTCGATCGGCCGGCCCGTGAGTTCCTCTTATCTTCACCGTGTGATGAAATCGACCACGGCTACTAGAGTCCCCCCGCCACGACAAGGCGGGAACCCATTCGGGGGGATTTCTAAGTGCTTAGAAATAGCATAGCTTTAGCCGAGACTTTTGATAAATTATGTACGTATTTTCTGTTCATATAACTTTGGTTGTCACTTAGTCACGGCAACACAATTCAAGCGTGTCTTTTCCAGATGTATGTATTTCTTTGCATCAGATGCGTAGTTCCATAGTTTACGTAGGCCTCCTTTTGGTGTGTAGGTACGCTTTAGTTATGCATGGCCCTGTGTCCCAGACCTTTGTTAATTATGATGTCGCCATGCTCCCCCGCAAAATTGGATATTTAGGTTTGAATAGCATATTACGCATTATTTTATAGGGTTAACTTTGTTAGTTTCATATTCAAAAGATGGGCTGATAAGTACTTTGCATTATACCCAATATCAATGGGAAATGGTATGTACCTACTGGTTTCAATAACGTGTAAATATTATTATACGGCACCGTTATAGTTTTGCTGTGAATAATATCCTATTCATCCGTTGATTTTGCTTATATTTATATATCTATAACGTGATATCTTGTAAGACGTGTGTACGAGTGAGCCAGCCTATTTAGTATCAAAGCGGATGAAATGAAAAATTATCTTTTTAAAAGACACAATAAAGTAATTAGGCTCCTTTTACAAGACGGTAAAAACTTTTAGCCACACCTAACCGCGCCGAGTTGTGGAAACGTGACTTCGCAACTTTAAAACACGAAATTTTGCGCAAAACTAGCGATGGGCTCTGCGGATTTTCTACCAATGTTTGTTTTGTTTTCACTCTCGCATTTTTCTATATTAATTTCCGTATCGAATTTTGGATTAACCAATTCTCGAAACATAAGAAATGAAACTATTTTTCCGGATTTAAATCGCATATATTTGTTTTTTCAAACAAACCGTCAACCGTGACCATTGGACCTGTAAAGTTCCCGAAACGTTGGTTTGTTTGAAAAAACAAATATACGCGATTTAAATTTTCGATTTAGATTTAAAAACAGATATTAAAAAGAAGGTCATAAATTTACAACCTTCAAATCAACACTAGGCTTCGGCAATAGGTACTAAAACACAAAAACTGAGTTTTTCCAGGACATTTCGTCAAAAATTTTCCATTTCGTGTATGGCTCAAACACGGGTGTGTAATGGGAGATATAACAACAAATAATCTATTTTCACTTTGTATAAAAACATTTGATATAATTTCTAAAAATATAATCACTCACTGTATATAATCAACAAAAGGTATAACAACAAAAGGCATAATTTCAATGTGTATAGTGAACCTTCAGTATAACAAATATTAGATATAATGATTAGGTGACACAGTAATTCGTTTTATGAATAGTTGAAGCGCCCCATATTATGTTGATAACATTTTTTTTTAAATTTCATTAAATGTACAATCGAAAAATATAATTGGTTTTTGTATGGCTTTAAGTGCTTTTTGTGTTATAAAATATATTTATTAAAACTTTAGGAAGAATATTTCACTGCATATACTAACCTAACCTAAGCCCAGAGGGAAAAGTCGAACCAACTAGCAAATGCAAACACATTCGGATCTGGCACTCGACGGTCGCTGCCGCGACACGTGCGTTCGTTCGGCTCGTGCCGCTTTGTCATATACTAACCTAACCAAAACCCACAGGAGGAGGTCGAACCAACTAGCAAATGCAAACAAGTTCGCCTCATTCAACATTGCACCTAAACACCACTAGAATTATATTAATAATAACATTATACTCAGTGAATGTTATATCTGAAGAGTTTATATAAAATGAACACATTGCCCTGGGCATGTTAGATTGAAAGTTGTTATATTGATCGTCTGTTATACCCAGCGACCTTTATATCATGCATGAATTTATCAAATGTCTCTATATAAAAAAAATAATTATGTCTGTTGAGCATTATATCGACTAAAAATATGTCATTTGTTGTTATATATTACGAACCGCATCCCTCAAACACTTCTGTTCTACTGGCAACATTATCTAGCTGAATGCCAATGGGCACCCGAATCAACCACGACAGAACGGTGATCGCAGCTTCCATAGTAATATCCATTATATTTCCAAAAAATTCTAGATACGGCTTGTGAATATAACATGAGTTATTCATGCTTGCACCAGTTACCCGAACGTTCTGAATAGTTAAGGCTACATCACGCCACATATGGCGGTAAACAACATCCATTTTTTCGTATCTCGAAACAATCTCAGCTATGTGTTATCCGTTAACGACCACCCTTCGTCGGGTTACAAGCTGCCAAAGAACAATGGAAATGGTTTTATTTTGCGATGCTCTGTCTACAGTCCCCGTTTCTTTCTTCGTGTACCTCATTTGAAACTAAAGACACGGATATACATTTATACTTCTAAAGAAATGTTGCACCCTCTATGACAAGGTAACTACAATCAGGTGAGATTGTGTATTATGTTGAAGCGCGTATTATTACCGATTAAGAAAACAAAAAACAATTTAAAATTTGAGAGCGGAAGGATCAATCACTTTTTGCACACTGTACATTCAAAACATAATAAAGATGTAATTATTTTTAATTTCCCAATGATTTTAGTTATTCCCTATAATTCTCTTTCCTAGGTGAAATTTCATTTTCAGCGAACTTATAATGATAATGGACAAATAAAACGGCCTCGGTGGTCGAGTGGTGTGCAAACCGGTTTTTATAGTGTCGCCAACTCTATGGCCCTGGGTTCGATTCCCAGCCGAATCAATATAAAAAACTAACTTTTCTATATTGACTCGGATCTGAATATTTGTGGTACCGTTGCGGTTTCCTATTTCCATAACACAAGTTATTTAGTTACTTACTTTGGGATCACAGCAACGTATATGTCCAACATTAATATTTATTTATAAAATCCTTTTTTAATGTATCAAACAATCACACCATTGTGGTCTCATACTAGGAAATTCCCTGTAGCGCAAGTACCAGGGCAACAAATCTAACTCCAAGGCACTACCTTGAGCTTACAAACCAAAACCGATTTAGCAAGGTTTTTTTCGCAGATTGGACTTACCGGGAATCGATTCCGAGACCTCCTCATCTAACATATACAGTGTTAACTACCTTACTACCGAGATCGTCCTTATAAACTTAATACATATAACATTTGACTAGCTTTTAAACCAAACGAGATATATGGCACTTAATATTCAAAACATCCATATAGAATAGCATATCTTGCAAATGAAGTCATTCTCAAACGTACGAAAACAGGGTACCACTCTATAAAGACGACATATTTTTCACCTTAGGCTGCAAAACTTCGTCATAACAAAGCCACAGCTGCGTACTATATAAGGTGAGGCATTTGAAGAAACATACATGTGTTGAACAAGTTGTTACGTACCACCTCCGTTTGACTGAAACAAAAAACAAGACGCTACTTATTATTTCTTATGGATACTGTAGCACAATAAGGAAGTAATTTATAACGAACATTTGTGGCGATATCTGTTGCCCAGTGGTTAAAACACTATATGCGATGCCTTCTATCATGAAATCGAACTTTTCGAAAGCGGTTCTGTATTCTGAGTAGTGTCTATAAAGTTGAATTTATTACTCACAGTCAGTATTGGGTAATTGTCCGAAAAATTTGAAATGGTGGAAATTTCAAAAAATATTTTTATAAGCAAAAGTACAGAAGAAAGTGAAAAACTATATTCTTTTCTGTGGATATTTTTCCATGATCCTAGTTTGTGACCAAGTGGTTCCAGACCAATTGGTGTGAAGGTGTTTCAGGTACAAATAAAAATTGATGAAACGAGTTTTACAAGAGAAATTAGCATAGCACTAACGGATTTTGGAGATACAAACGACCGAACAAATGATGCCTCATTAGGAACTGTAAGGACGACAACAGGCTTGAAAATAAGCCTCCTTCATAATATATTCATACCTGCAAAATGGCATACATTTGCGGAAAGACCAAGCCAAGTGAGGTGGCCCTTTGAATAAAATGATTTTAATGAACCGTCTTTATTTCCTTTTTACTCGCTCTGTTTACTTAATTCGAGGGAAAGAGAGCATTCATTCAGACAAGACTTTAATTTTAATTTCTCTTTGGATTTCAAATGTCGCCTTTATTAACATTGTTACTCATAAATTTTATTAATTTATAAACCACAAACGTAATTTCCCAGACAAACTTACTCACAGCAAGTTTGAATTTCGAGAGACTGACAAATTTTAATAGCGTGCCCCAAATTGGTTTAATTAGTGACAACAAAAGAAAAACAGACTGTAAAGCCCTATATAAATACGGTTGTTAAATACTCCATTCATTTGTTTATTTGATCAACACAACAACCCGCTTTTGTACGTCACTCTGCAAAAATAGTGCTAAAATTTTCGGATTTACATTGTTGTACTTAGTTCTGTACGTACATATTTTCCAACCAACCTCCGCAACTTTTACCAGATAGTTTATGTCTCCCCAAATAGATACAACTTTAATTGATCGTCAACAGGACACGAGATACGCGATTGAAGTTTATATACAGTTTTTATACTTTAAATACAATTTTAATTGGGTATATTTCTTAGAGGACTATAAAGTTTTCAATCGGCCTTCAGCCACCATGAGGGACTTTGATCTCATTCCGTTCAGACAGATACGTACCTAGTAAATATATGTCAGAATTTTTATTCTACCGAGTGGCAAACAATGAAATGGTATTATAAACATTTGCAAAGAAAGTATCCTTATCCCAAATACGTTACCGACCGTGACACATCTCTTGTGCCTGTGATTGCACTAGCTCTCTGTTTTTTTTAAGATACCAAATGAGAGTAAGTCATGCGCCTGAGAGTAAGCGATACCCTGTACAATACGGTTACAGAGTCACTCACAGATTTAAAGTACAAAAGTTCAGATCAGACATGACCTTGTGCCTGTAATTTTACCAGCACCCTTACCCTTCACAGCCCGAATACAGTAATGCTCATACTACAGCATGGCGGCAGAAATAGGTACCTAAAGTGGCAGTATTTCCCTAAACGAACTCTGTCCCTACCCTGCAAACCGAAAGACAGCACTGTTTTGCGGTAGAAAGAGGTAAGGCGATGATACAGGGTCAGTAGTACGTCAAGCTTGTACGTTAAGATTGAAATTAAATTCTATGCCACTTGCAGTAACAACGGTCCGTAGTGTCAAGCAGACCGAAAACGCTACCACCAGTACATTTTTCATGTAAATTGATTTGTTGTCAACCTATGTAAATGGTACCATGGAACAATAACTCTTGACAACTGCTAATCTCCATACTACAGATCGTAACTCTGAAAAAGGTCGAAATTCCGTCTTATTTCTAGATGACGCCGCTCAATAGCAGTAATTATTTTATATTATTTAAAAGACAGTGCATATCAATTAATTCCTCTTTAGAAATATAAAAAGTTAGTTTTTCTCCTCGTAATATTATTCAAATATTGATCTTGATCTAAAATTGTTTTCTACTTTGACAAAGATGGTTACAATCTAATTTATAAATTAAAGCTTCCTAATATGGGTAGGTGGCGCTAATCCTAAACAAAATAAAAAAATGCCGGCACCATTCGTAAAAATCTGTGCAATAAGCGCCATCTAGTTGATTTATTTGTAATCACTAGAAATTAGATTAGGTAGCTTTGAGAAATTGCAACAAATCAGTTACAAAAATAGCTATTTGGTACTCGTCACGACATCTGGTGTACCAATAGGTACTAAATACCCGACTACGTTGTCTTATATCGCGATTAGCAATCCCCTTGAGTTATTGTTCGATAGTGGTAGTAAAGATCAAAATAAAAGTCACGGCGATGCCTAACAATCTAATTATCGCAATTGACGGTGAAATTAATAACATCAAAAGCTAGCTTTCGTCTTAAATAAATTTTACTCAACCGCAATGCAATACAGAAGTAAGTAAAACGAAAAAGAAATGAACGTGCCAGATCCGACTCCAATATTAATGAGAGACAGAGACCCACAACTCTTCGTTTTCATCTCGGTGCATTTATTTTTTACTTCCACGAATGCATTTCGTAACACTTTGCTGGCTGGTTTCTAGTTTTCCACAAAGAACTTTTCAGAGTTTTCAATAACTAAATTCTCTGTAAAAGGACGCAATCCTTAATGAAATTTGAGTCTTTACCTACTTTAAACCTGCCTTTGTTTTCCCGAATGAAATGCATTATGCATTCTATATCTGTGCGTTATTTCATAAGCATACGTTTATTATTATTGACATGCTCCTTTCATAGACGTTTTCAATGATTCGCTAAATATTTAAAAAATAAACTTTTGTATTTATTAAGTGTTGCATAGGCTTTTTAGGTCTCCCACTTCGAATTATTAATTTAATTATTGTTGAAGGATTTGGTTAGCTCTTGGCAAATGTTGTATATGTCTATAATTTAATAATAATAGTAATAATAATAATAACGCACACTCTACATAGCCCCCCACTAGGGAAACCCTGTGTCGCGGGTGCCATGGACACACACATAGACAACCACAAATTACACCCAAACTCACGAGAGAAATAAATGTACGCCATACAAATATTTCTCCCGGCCCGGGAATCGAACTTGGGACCTCTGCGTGGCAGTCCGGCATGGTAACCGTTCAGCCACAGAGGCAGAGGCATTTATATTGATACCACTGTTTGTAATATGTTGTGATCTGAATTGCTGTCTGATTAGAAATCAAAAGCGTGTAATTGAACACGGTACGTAATATAAACATGATGCGGGGATTTACAACTTGCACTTTGGATTACAATAAAGAGGTTATATTACACGAAGTATATTTATAATAGTACAGTTATACTGAAACTATTTTTTCGATTCTAAAATTGCATATTGGATTTGAATTGGACAACTTCCGTGGTTGAGGCTTGAACACCGATTTTCATGGTGTCGCTAGGTCCCGGTTGCAATCTCCGGTCTGGTCAACGTAGAAAAAAGAATTTTTCTCAAGTCTAGGTGTTTGTGGTACTGACATTGTTACCGATTCCCATAACACAAGTGCTTTAGTTACGTAGTTCTTTTGGATCAGAGCAACGTATGTGTATTATAATGCCAATTGCCTGCCTTAAACTAAGGAATTCCCAGAAAACCTAGGTCAGAACAATTTATCGAATCGAACTTCCGCATCCCGCACCCTCAGCGCAAACCGTTAGGCCACCGAGGTCGTCAATTATATCTAAAATTTATCATTTTCAAATATCATTTCCTATGTCTAGACCCGTGTATCTAAAATCACTTGCTCAAAATTGCACTGACGAATTATTCTGTTAAGCAAAATTTGAATATTCATCTGAGCTGCAACTAGCAGTGCACTGGTGTTCAGTTTATATTGAGCACCTGCTCATATATGTATACTTTCGAGTACATCAGAATTGAGGATCTGAATACATACATTTCCATTGTTTCAAACTGGAATCAAACACAACTGAATATGATGGCGATCGCCGCCGTCGTACTGCTCCAAAGACCTCTATAAGCAAATTCACTTATTATGAAACTTGTCATACGTGTGTAAATCTGAAACAAGCCGCAAACTTCAGTATCCAGGGATGTAGAGCGAATTGTAGAGTTAGTTACAAATTATATTAAACTGAACAACGTCCAAGACACAAGTAACATTACAATGAAAATTTTCTGTTATTGCAACATTAAATAAATAACGCACACACTCATAGCCCCGCACTACCGAAATTCTGTATTACGGGTGCTACGGACACACACATAGTCAACCACAAATTACGCCCAAACTCACAAGAGAAATAAATGTAGGCCATATTAATATTTCGGCCACGGAGGCAGTTAATTATATATATAAAAATAATAATAACAAACCATTGGTATGAAATGGTGAAATTCCATCCGGATGCGGTCAACGAACAATTGAGATTAAATGAAGTTGGCCGACAAGCGTTTTGACTGTAATTTCAAAACTAAGGCAGCCATATTGGCAACTTTAGTCTGTACAGCAGTTTGGCTCCTTGTGGGAAATAGTCAGGAAAATAAGCAACGGATGAAGAGCCATTTTAAGTTGTCCTCTGGCATGTTGTGTACAAAGTTTATATGTATCTTTTTCGTGAAGTGATACTACAATCAGCTCGTGCAGTAGCGCACAGAAATAAATGCCTGGAGCGGAACGGAATCTTGCTAAAAGGAAATCTGTTAATACTATTATCCCATTTCCCCCATAGTAAATATTTGTATATTACAATTTCTGTTTACAAAACATGTTCGATCGTTTGCCGAATAAACATGACGATATTACAAATCCCTCAATGTCTGTTACCTTGACGTCTGTATGGACAACTTCTAGTACGAAAGGGATCTCATACCTAATGAATTAAATTTGTTGCCTGAGGATACGGACCATATTTCTATAAATTTTGTTTCCCCATACAAAAAATATATTGAGACTTCGCGCGAATTATTTGGGCATTTTTCCAAAGCAACAATTTTCAGTGTCCATGCCCTAAACTCCACTTATTTATCAAAACAAAAATCTAAAAAAAAAGAGTACAATATAGATCGAAAGCTAACTGGAGAGCACAAATTTACCCAATAAACCTTTCGGACCTAACGGAAAAAAATCCGAAAGGTCTAAAGCCTGACAACAGTGGCGTGTCTCGAATGCAGTAATCCCACACAAAGTGTCATTTTTCTCAAAATTTAAACCGTATATCAATCAATATTAGACTTTAGTTCACGTATAACATATTACATTATTAGATGACAGTATTTCTAAACTGAATTTCACAATAAACTAGACAGTAGTTTTATCACAATACCAAGATTGCTGCGTGTCCCAGGCTTACGAGGGAATTCGGTGGTAGTTACTAATGACGCTACACATCAGAAGTGAAGCATTTTAGAAGCTTCGGAATACGTTCGCATTGTTCGTCCATCACGCCCCTGCGGCTGGAAAGAACAGGTGCACGATTTGTTGCCGAATTTAGGACTTTTTGCGTGTAACTCGGTGGATTTGGTCCAGGTTGATTTTTGAATTCGGTGTAAACGATATTTCAAAAACTAAATTTTATGGTCGTATGTAATATTTTTTATACTATGAATAGAATAGAATAGAATACGTTTATTTGCCAGAATACAGTAATATACAGTAATACAAAGGTCTTAAGTAAAATTAGGTACATTGTATTCAACCTTTGCAGGTTGTACCTAATTTGTGTATGTACCTAACAATGTACCTAATTTTACTGATCTCTGCAGATCTGCAAATATTAATGGGATTCAATGTTTAGTCTCTATAGTTTCTAATTAATGTAATGAATTTGTAAATTCTAAGCAATGAAAGCAATGTGTGAAAAGCCATTTTGTCAGTTTTAATTTAAAAGTATGTATAACATATAAGTATGTATAAAGTATTTATATCGTTTGGTAATTTATTGTAAATAATTATACACATGTTGAAGCAGTTATTCTTATAAATTACTTTATGGCAACGAGGTTGCGAGGTATAAGAGATTCATAATTTTTGCTCTAGTTTGCCTTTGAATGACTTCACCGCGTGTTTTAAAATATTGAGGATGAGAGTTGACAAATACGCAGATATCGCTAATGTACATGCATGGCAAAGGTAATATGTTTAGCCTTTTAAACAGCGGTTTGCAACTGTCATCGAACCACGTGTTGTAACGACTAAAATATAATAACAATTTATTGGTTTTTACGTTTACGAGTAATATCAAAAATATGTATATTTTCTGAATCCCGTGGCCTTGGATTCGGTGGATTCTATGCCACCGAATTCAGAAAAGCTTCCACCGAAGTCGGAAAAACCTGCCATCGAAGCCATATTTTTTTTTTAAAAAGCAAGAATTTTATACGTTATTTCATATAAACGTTTAGTTAATACTGGTGGTTTTGCACAATTTTATATTACAACTTACTTCTCACTGAAAATGAATAAAGAATATCAAAACAGAAACCAAAAATTGGAAATCAAGAAGATGAAGGAACGTCTGGAAAAATAAAGATAAAAAGCGATCCGATTATACATATATGCAAGGTTTAAAGAAGAAGATAGACAGAGGTTGTAGTATATTTATGAAGGTATTTCTGTATAATGTGATGTCATTGTACCATTTTGTTTACTGAGGGTGATTTTGAATAAAACAGTGCTTAACCAACATTCGTGTGTTTCACTACAGAGGTAAAGAAAAAGCGGATAGAAAGACTTTAAAGCTGCATGAATTAACTCGTCATGTATAAAAAGTAATGAAAGGTATTAATCGCACAAGTTTCCAAAAATCCTGATTTCGGTGGTAGCTGAATTCGGTGGATCAAATATGTCATTAAGTATTAAAAATCTAGTTGCACAATTTACGGAATCTTATGTAAGTTTGAGTTCTTTTTCTTCCCGCTCAATGTTTTTCCTGAAATTAAAAACAAAATTCGACCACTGAAGTCATTTGATGTAAAAGATTTATTTATTTGCAATTTTTTTTAAAGCTAAACGATTTTTGATAAGCTAAACTAGTCTCCCTTTGTAAATACTAACGAAACGGGTTTGCAATCTCGTTTTACTATTTGCTACAAAAAACTTTCATTTAACTCCGAAGAACTTGCTTTCAGTCAAAGACTTTGCTATGAATTGAATAGAAACTCGGGTGAAAGATTCGCAGTTTACATAAAAATGCAGGTACGAATTATCGGCACAAAAAGCAAAACTCTCGCTCGCTACGACGGCAACTTGACGAGAGCGATGGGGCGAGTAATCCAATTTCGAAAGTTGTGCCCACTGTGACCGTCGAGCCTGCGCCGCGTCATAATTAACTGGAGGTTGGGGACATTCCCCATGAATAACTGAAGCACTCACAGCCACTGACAACACTACCCTTTATGCTCTAAAACGGGCAAGCAACCTATATTCCAAGCGCCAAAATTTCCAAATTCCAGGTAATTGAACGTCCCAAAAGGCAATTAGGTAAGCCTTGTTTCAGAATACCAAAATTACAATGTCTCCTAACAGCAGTAACTGTGATTCATCGCCAAGATGGAAGCGGTAAGATTGGAAATTGAAAGTTTCGTAAAGTTAGAATGTTTCGAGTTGCTATTTAATTACTCTAAATGTAATGAGTTCCTTCCTATATATTTGTGCGCATAGTTTTGGACGTCGCCTGAAAATTTATTCTTTGAAACTGAAATTTATGGCAGGAATTAAAATTTTCTAACAGCGGCTCATAATATTGTTCAGAAACAGAAATTTACAATGTTATTTGCGACATCTTGGATAGAAAATTGGAGGCTCATGTATATTTTAGACTCTGCACTGAACAAGGCCGTTGCGCTGTGCAGATATTTTCTGTGAAAGGTTATGAGATAAAACGCCGCAGGTAATGGGATGTAGCCTAAAGGCAATCGGGGATTGGAAAAAAGAATAGAGCTTTAATAGTGGCCGGAAATCGAAGCGCACCTCGCTGGACCGCGACGGATGCCGGATGCTAACTTAAGCTTATGAATATAGGTTCATGATATCTACATACAGGCAGTTTACAGTCCATCGGTACTGTGTTAAAGTTATAAAGTGTTAGTATATTTTACAATTATTTTTTTCAAGACTGAAGAGAGCAAAGTAAAAGATAAAAATTGTTTTATCATCACACACCTTTATGACTGGCCTACTATCAAATAAGATCACTAACAATTTTCAGAGTACAATAATCCTTGCATCTTTTGTAGGTATAATAAGTCAAGTGGAAATGTACATTTCTATAGAAAACTAATAAGTTTCCCTCAGCAGTTCTCGCTCTGTCCAAAAAATACTTAGGTTCATCTTGCACGTAGGACGCGAACCAGAATCCCTTATAAATATTTGAGCACAGTCGGGATATTTGCCTGCGCCAACGAATAGAATGTAGCCTCGAGCAATATCGTTGAAATTTCAAAACTGGAGCCTAATAGAATTTTCAATTTAGCGGCAAATTGCTGAATACCCCCTAGGTGCCCAGTACCCAGTAACCACATAAGACGGTATAATGTTGGCACTGTTTACAATCGAATAAAATATCTCGCGCGTCGGAATTGCTTCAATAATTAAAATTACCAACCATTTCGTTTTGAAAAGAATTAAGGCTTAACAAAATTATGTTAGCGAAAACTAGTTGTAGGTACGTTAGGTACTCACGTAACCTGCCAAACCAACAAGCTGGAAAATCGTTAACATTGTTAGCGGACTGCGTTTTCAGTTTACTTTGTTAGGGTGTGCAGTCACGCGTGACCACGCGTTAAATGTGCTTGTGGTTTGTTGTCAGTTTTACTAACTAACTCACCAATTACATAATTATTATTACAAATTATTATTATTACAAATTAGTAAAACAGTAGCTATAGAAGCTGATACCTAATTCATGTTTCTACCGATACTGTCGGATATTGGCAATTACGAGAATATGCAAAACATTCTCGCAGACTGCTTACCATAGCGATGAAAACCGTGTTACACGATTCGCGTTCGGTATAAATAATTAATTTATTTTTGCACATACAAGTACAGGAACACTTGAAGCTTTGAAGCAAAGCTGTTGAAAATTTAAAACGGTACACACGTATTGCGGACTAAAGGCGTTTTCCGCGGTTATAAGACATGTTTGTGTGCAATGTGGTAGGTGCCGTATATTTACACCAAGCTGTAACAAACGCGCATGTAATAAAAGTGACAAATATACAGTCCGTTGGATAGCAACGGATTGCTCTGTATCACCTGCAAGCCAGTTTACGGATCGTTGCCAACCCTAGGCCGTATTGTGCACGCTGCACGAATTCAGGAATGCTTGTACTATTTGCCGTTTGTCTGCTACATGTTTGCCGAATATCTACTGCTTTTCGGGAATAAGTACTTGAGGAAGAAAAATTACTAGTATATCAGGGAGCATACCAGATTGGAATACATATTTCGCCTGCAATAGCATTCGAATTGGCCAAAAGTTAAAGTAGTAGCAGTAGAGCTCCTTGTCAAAGAGTTCATCCAGGGGCGTACTACCACCGTAATTATTTCTACCGACAAGCGGTAATGTGGACATTAATGCGTTCCGGTTTTGAAAGAAAAAGGTGCTGGTGAAATTACAGGCTCATGGGACTTATCAACTTATGTTTCATTGTGACAGGCACAGTGGAAGTGCCCTTGAGATCTTGTGGCACTGGAACTGTTATGGACAGGCGTATACTGCCCTGCTAAGCCGAAAGGCGCTATCTCTGAGATACGCCCTTTTAGTTTTTTTTATACCATTCAATAGCTATAATAATTTCGCATCTCATTGTATAATAGAAATAGCACTATCTAACTTAAAACATTTAAAAAACCACTAAGAAGCATTTTTATATCTCAATTTTTCCTTAAATTACTAATAAAGGCGACTTTCTTTATAATCAAAATAGTGGTATCTCACAAAACATGTATAATGGTACAATTTGTGGATAATTCAGAAATGTCAATAAATTTATTAGTCAAAAATACGTATAAATAAGTTTTAACATCTTCAAAAAGATTTATTATTGAAGGTGCGGAAATACCTACAATCGTACGACGTTTTGTAGTCGATTTTCTCAAAACTTACTCCGTTTGAGATAGCGCTTTTCGGCTTATCAGGGCAGTATAGCTTACCATCAATCACGCGAATTGTCCGTCCCTTCACGTTGTATCATAAAAAAGTTGTTATAATATCCACATCTGACTATTTTTGTTATGGAGAGTCAAGTGTCATTTTAAACACGTTCAATACGTAATAAAAAAATATCACCGTCTTATCTCTCTTCACCTGTGTCAAACGCACTTGACACGTGCCAATTTTACCCACACACTTTTGGACAGTTAACACGGCTACATTAATATTGCATATACTCATTTACTTTCATTATGTATACTTAATACACGAACGGTGTAATAGGCATACTTGTATACAAATGAAAGGTAAATCTCGTTAGATTTTACGCGTTTCAACGTTTTTATTTGCTGAGAATTTAATTTTTCATTACAATTGCTTTGTAAATGGGGTATCAGAGACCTATTTCTATTCGTTATTAAATTGGGTCGAGCGGGTATTCGCGTATGGTACCTACCTTTTAGAACTTACAAAATCGTTTTTAGTTATTTAAGTAGCCGTTTTATGACATTTTCATTTACGTTGGATTCGCCTTTTCAGTTTGTCTAGTGCCTTACCGTGAAAGTGGTATAACAACTTGAATATATTAAGCCCGCATATCTGAATTTCACAAGCAATATTAAGTTAAGACAGTAGTTTCAGAAACTAGACCATCTCTAAAAGTAGTGTAATTAAATTATTCGTTTATGTAATAATAATAATAATAATAATAACGCTCACACTCAACATAGTATAAAGTTAAGTTACAAAACTAAGTATAAGTTGTATCTAGATAGAGTATTTATCATGTTATTGTAGATTTATATAGAGTTGGTAAAAATTACTACGGTAATTGTCTATAAGTAAACTGCGACTGCAAAATCTGTACACACACCGGCACATTTAACGGGACAAACCAAATGAGAATATAAAATAGAAATGTGTATTTAAATAAAAAAATAATTAATTATAAGGTAGCAATTCAATAAACATCTTTTTCACCTCACTAGCTCGGAAAGGCTTTCCTTCTCCTTAGAAATCCGCGCGCAAAAGCGTATTTTTGCGTGGAAAAGGTTTTTGAAATTCGAACTTGACGATGGACTGAAAAAAATAACACGTTCAAATAAGCGACATATCGTACATTACTTATTTATGAAATATAAATCCGTTGGTATATTTCATTCTTATTATTGTTGACATTAAATTGACAATGATAACTACCCGTGTTTTTGAAATTATTTTAATTCGTTGAAGAACTAAAATTATTTCAATAATCACTTAATCACGCAAAATAAAAGTACTAACAATAATAAAAATTGGTGAGGTGTAAATTCAGAACGCAGCTGAAGACAAACATTTTCTTCTAATTTAAAAAACTGGTGTTTTATATGTTCAATTGTTTTTCTTTCATCTACCACTTTTCTCTCTATAGTGAGGTGAAAAGTTGTGTGTATCGCTCGGCATCAAAGTTGTTTTGCGTCTCGTGCCCTGAAACTCTCGCTACACTCGTGATTAAATCTTAGCTTCCTATCGTATCCTTAATCTTTCGCTTGTTCAGGTTTCAATACAAGCACTCGCGTCCAGCAACAAATTTGCAGCCTTGCATAACAAATAACTATTAACATCGACTTAGTTACAGTCTCACTGAACTTTCTTAAAAAAACTAAGTACGAAAGTAATAGGAAATGAAACTATTATAATGGATCTAACTCGCGTATATTTTTTTTTAAGCAAACTTACGTTTCGGGTGACCGTCACCCGTAACCATGGGACCTGCAAGGGCCCGAAACGTTGGTTTGTTTCAAAAAACAAATATACACGATTTGGACCCAAAAAAATAGTTTCATTTCCGATGTGTAACAATTGCGAAAACCTAAAAACTCGATATATACATATAAGTGATTTACTGACAAAGATGAAAATTTAGAATAAATAAAAAGTTTACGAGCTACAGACTTCGTCAACATTTAACTTTCCTTTACGATTCAATATCTTTTTTGTTCCGTGTTACATTCGTTATTTTGTAACATAATCAATGTGTAATAGAATCATCACAAATTAACCCTACAGCCACGGGACAAAAAGATTCACAACTTGGCATTTTTATTTAGGTCGCCGTATAGAGATTAGCCCCGTAATTATGTAATTAAAGATAATAGGTGCTATTCAAAATACGCTTTAACAGTCAACGGGGGTAGAACGGTCCCACGGTCTACCAGATGAAAATTTGTTTCTAATAAAAGTGCTGGAAACTATAGACAGATCAACAAATCTTTATCTATGTATGGTTTGTTATCTATTTATGATTTGTTAACAAATCTTTGTGTATCTAGTTTCAGTACTGGAAACCAGGTATATAAAGATTTTTTTCTAACTAATGTTCTGATTTCCAGTACTTTTAACTTTTACCTATGCTATAGTTCATGTCGTTCCAAATCCCGATATTATGTTTCACCATCATCAACCCATTTGGGCTAGGGCTTGTTTCAACAAGTCTAAAAATTATTTCCTCCTCCTCCGTCGGTCCCTCACTGCTGATCATCGTGACAGATTAAGTACACCGTCAATCAATCTTCTCCAAAATTATTTAAAAAGCAAAATCCCGACGCAAAAATATTTAGCTGGAAAAATAAAAATAAGTTACTCATAGCTTTACTCATAGCATTAGCACCAGCATTACGCTATAGTTAGCGTAATGCTGGTTGGGTACTTTGTTTTGGAAGAATTTTGTGAACATTCTGCGACATGTAGTTATCATCTCGATGTTTTCCTTTGCCGTTCAAACAAGTGTTAATTAGTCAAACTATATTGTACATCATGCGGAAGGACTCGGAGAGCGGTACAGGGCTCATGGTAGGAATTGAATGCAGGATCTCTACATAGAATCTCTGTGATTGTGGATGCCCCACTGGGTACTTCCGGAGTACGGATTCCGACGAGGGCGATCTACTGGGGATCTTCTTGTGTATGCTTGTCACATATGGAGCGATGCTATAGAAAAGCAAGGCGCAGCACTTACAGTGTCTTTGGACATTTCTAAAGCCTTTCACAGGGTCTGGTACGCAAGTATTTTAAGTAAGCTTACCTCGTATGGGCTTCCCACTGACCTTTGCAATTGGATCTCGGATTTCTTGAGCGAACGTTCGATTCGAGAGGTCTTAGAAGGCTTCTCTTCCGAACATGTGGCGATAGAGAGTTCCTCAGGGTTCCGTACTACCTGCAACTCTCCTTCTGCTGCATATCAATGATATGGTAATTCCAGGTAGCTTTGCATATGCTGATGACAGCACAGTTGTAGATAGGTTGACTTAACCAATGCAAGGGTCAGTGGAGAGGAAATCCAGTCTTGTCGAGAGTCCATGGTTAGCCGTTTAGATTTGACACTCCAGGTAGGCTCCGATTGGGGAATGCCAATCTTGTCAAATTTAACGCTACCAAAATACAGGCGTGTCTATTCTCTACAAAACGGAGTCCCTTTGAGCTGACTCCGGCTTTTCGTGATTATCCATACCGCTAGCCGATTGTCTCCAGCTACTTGGAATGGATCTGTCGTCCAATTTGAAGTTCGGCAGATACATTGAATCCATGGCCAAAAATGCAGCAAGGAAGCTTGAGATCCTTTCCAGGGTGAGGCGTTACTTTACACCGGGACAGTGGCTTCAGCTGTACCAAGCATAAGTCCGGTCGTGCATGGAGTACTGCTGCCACCTCTGGGATGGCTCTGCTACATATCAATTGGCCACTTTGGATTCAATTGACAACCATACCAAAAGGCTTATAGGTGACTCGGAACTAATGGAGGCGAAGCTCCAGAGCCTTGAACACCGCCGTAAAGTTGCCTGCTTATCGGTATTTTACAGGATATATCACGGAGAGTGTGCAATGGAATTACACGATTTAATTCCGCCTTCCCCTTTCCATCACCGGGGACTAGACGTAGGCTTAGGTTCCACCCCTATATTGTGGATATTCCAAAGATTCGACGAAAGCGAATGCCACGAAGCGAGGCACATTTATATGCCGAACGGCTATGAAGTGGAATTCCCTGCCTGCAGACTTGTTCCCTGAACGTTATATCTTGGACCTTTTCAAGGCGAGAGTGAATAGGCATTATTTAGGTGTGCGTGCTCCATCGTCGACCTCATCGTCACTTTCCATCAGGTGAGATGGAGGTCAAATGCGCACCTATATTTTATATAAAAAACAAAAAAACACACCTTAAACTTAAAAGTGAATTCACAAATCAGTTTAATAACTCACGCAAACAATAGCTCTGCTATACCTTTAAATTACACTAAGTAAATTTTATCATAAATGGAATAAGGTCAAAATTGAAATAATGTGAAAAAACATGCCTTGACATTGATGCAAGAAATAAAATAATGATAAAAACCCGTAGGCCTTTAAAATATTAAGAAATGTAGGAATTATGTACTCGCCCACATACCTACCAAGTTTTAAAAACAAGTATTGTATTTGGTGATAAATCTATTATCATTATTTTTTGTAGCTTTTGGCTTCTGTCATGATAAATGTATAAGATTTCACAAAAACGGACCTTTTACATGTCGTTTTTAATAAAAACATCCAAATGATCTGCAAAGATTACAAGGAAAAACAACGATTTACGTGATAACATCCGTTAACATCCACGTCTGGCCTCCTTTTTGGAGATTTCGCCAAAACGGACAGATTTTTTACTATAGGTTGGCATTCATGTACAACTATAAACCTGCCGTTTTCGTTTTTCTCATCACAATCACTTTGATTCATAACACGGTAAATTAGAAATGTTATGACAGATTTAAACTGTAATATTTTTTAGGACTTTGGGCATCTATAAGTTGAAAATGACTTGGAGCTTGAGCCGATAGCACTACTAAGATGACTACCGGTTATAAGACCTCTGGACGTTATGAGGATAAATGATACTTGTCATTAATAAGAAGACATGTAAAGTACCTATTTGAAAGCGTATTTAGATGGATTGACAGTAGTGATGTGGGCGGACGGTCTAATGTCAAAGTGAGGATGCATAAAAGCAACTTAACGTCTTGGTGGTGGTAACAAAATTCCTTTTTAAAATTTCTTTGAACGGATGGATTAGGAAAAATGGGGTTTTAAAAAGTTAGTCCAGATTTAGTCAGCTCAAAAATAAGGTCTTACGCGCTAGTATTAAGACATGATTTTATTATAACATATTTTTTGTCTCATCTCACACATGTCCAGTATTGGCGATTTGTCATTTGTCAAGTTTTATAGCGAACTTCCCCTTGTAATGTCACAGACACAAAGTGAGCGGGGTCATTTCATGGATTAAGTTGCACTTCAACGAATAAATCCTTTTTTCTCGCTAAATAATCTAGCTTAAACAATAAGATGTAACAGAGAGCTAATCAAATTAATATTTTCAAACAAAATATCTTCAAATTATGAAACAAAATCGTTTTAGTATGTACCACATCATCGCAGATTATCAACACTACTGTCCATATTCGTACTTCTAAAAATATCAACATTATCATTTCACAGACTGCTTTGATTTATTTATTAATAAGTAGGTATGTATCTTCTTTAGGAAATACTTCCTGACTCAGTTTATTTTAAGTGCAAGATAAAAATGATAGCTTCACGACGTGTTGAAAGATATGTCTATTGAAAGATTTGAAGTTCGTTCTACTATCTATAGATTACCTACTGAACTGCTCTCGAAGTCCATCAACGAAAAGACGGGCCGTTCGAAACTGTCAAGTCACATTGTCATACATTTTTAGTTCTTGCCCCGATCGAAGCTCAAGTCTGCAGGTCGTCCATAGTAAGAAACGGCCGTGATTGTTTCAAAACTAAACTATTGTTTCTAACCCAGTACATCGGTGATAATTTGTACTTTTATTAACCGTCTTCAAAACAGAGGAGGTTCTCAATTCGACTGTATTTATTTTTGTACGTGTATTACGCGATAGCTCCAGATCGGAGAGGGATCATCAAAATCGGTTCACAAGAACCGAACTTCTCTTGTGAACCGATTTTGATGATCCTTTTTTTTTGTTGGAAAGAGGATACCTAAGTAGTGGTCCCATTCAAAAATTGAAGAAGATATTCCAAGGGTAACGAACTTGGGGATGAATCCGGTTTCGTGCGCTTTCCGGTAATCGATTTCAATAAAACTTGGCAAATAGATGTAATTCCACGAACTTTTGAGGTCACTTTTTTAGTACTCATTACTGAGATTATCTGTAGAAAATTTTATAAATGTCCTGAACTCAGTATCCAGATCAAGAGAGTAAAATCTCTACATGTTCGGTACACTACTTCACACTATCAACATACGCATTCGCAATGAGTTATCTGAGTACCAATTTGGAACATCTGCGCCTACTACTGTATTTCAAATTCAGATTTGAATGAGTACTGAAGAGAACGCATAATCGGCTTATGAATTTACTTGTGCTAATAGGTTGCAAGTTGTAAACGCAAGGTTCAGTTTTAAATATTTCTTTCTAAATATAATATTAACAGAATTATCATTACTTTTGGAAATCCATGTTAATAAAAATGGACGTCAATTTATTTGCTACTCCCCGAACCTAGTGGAGTTTAATTCATGCAAAATAACTGCGCTTGTGTTGGATTTCTTTTTCCGTGCATTTAATTTTCCCACCCTTCGCATAAAATTTATAAAATAAACAACACAAGCGTAACCACCACCAAAAATATACCCGACACGTGTTTCGCGCCTCTACGTGGCATCCTCAGGGGTTGTTGATTGTTCGACGCTCGGCCGAAGAAAGGATGTTACTTCCATTTTTATTAAATATAAACAGACTTACCAAAGACTATTTTACCGTTGGCGTTGTATAAATCATTTGGGTTTGAACACTTTTTTGTCAACCACCAATTTAAACGCGGCTAATTGATAAGGTGATCAAATATCCGTTTTAAATAGCATGAGATAGGGCTCAATATTCTCTATTTATGAGTAGCAGCAGCCTTACCTATTTCGTCGCCAAGCAATAATGTGAGCATTGCTACGTTCAGGTTTTGAAAGGTAAGGCTGCTGGTGGTTTTTTTTTTAGTTACAGGCACATGGAACTTACGAACTTACACCTCAGAGTGACGGGCGCTATGGCAGTGCCCTTCGGATCTTTGAGATTTCAAGCTCTAAGCGGCACTGTATTTTTCGTTTAGTTCGTGAAGTCATTTTATAACATAAAAAAATTAAAATCAATTGCAGTTACCTAACATGTCAGACAAATCGGAACTTACCCTAAACATAATACCTAAAATATCATTAAATGATTTCAATATTCTAAAACTGAGTTATGGATTTTTATGATATCTCAAAAAAAAAATTTTTTTTCACACATTTTAGTTAGCAGATGGCAGAAATACAATTTTTTTTAACTATTAAAAATGCAATGATAATTATGTGCCAACCACATCAATTACCTGGTCCCAAACTAGGAAATACTAATAAATAAACTAGGAATTTAACTCCAGAGCACTACTCAGAACACCCAGAACAGAATTACTAGGCATAATTATCATGATCACCTTCACGATCACATTCATTTGTTCATACCCCGCACTAGGAAAACCCTGTACCTGTCGCGAGTACCATGAACATACACATAACCAATCACAAATTACACCCAAACTCACGACAGAAGTAAATGTAGGCCATAGAAATATTGCTCTCGGCCCAGGAATCGAACCTGGGACCTCTGCGTGACAGAGCAGCATGGTAACCGTTCGGCCATGGAGAAAGATTTTCCTATTCCAAATACCGAACATACAAGACAAATATATACGTATGTTTTATTTAGTAATTGTAAGACGCCCACACAAAAATGTCAGAATTATGAAAAAACATTAACCACATTCATTATCATTACATTCATTACCAAATTTATTACATTCGCCGTTGTAAGCCTCTCCCTCAGAACAGACTTCAAATGTTCTGTACTAAAACCCGCATAATCCACCCGTATTAGAAAGGGGTAGGAGGAAGTAACCATTAAAATATTAAAGGTACAACCTAATTCAGCAGAACAATAGCGATAAATCAAAGGTGTAGGTAGGTAGGTATCTATATATAGTCAATATTCTCTGGAGACTAATTCGGTTTCCAAGGTACCACATTACAACTTCACATGTGTTTAATTACAAACCTGCAATGCAGCGTTTCGTAAAAACTGCAGAAGTTAAATAAAACTTAGGTACTTCATTACTGTAAACCGGTGACACTTTCCGCTGTTACTTTATTAAAATAAATCTACCAGGACATCATGACAAATGGGGAAATTGAAAATTATTTTTCATTACACTTGCTCGTAAATGGTATGATTGCATAATCTGACTATAATACCCCACATAAAACCCACGACAGTTTGGTCTTTCCATTACAGCCATGGTCGGTAAGTAGTTTTTTTTTTATTTGTAGCACGGCATACTTCTTTACTTAAGTCAGTGTTAAGTTCAAGCAAGGAGGTTACTTATGTTGAAAATTAAATTAACTTTCGTTTAAAATGTTATCTAAATAGAAATTTAATTGCAATTCAGCCATATACTACTTAAATAACACGTTAAGAATATTTTAGCATTACTTTTAATTCTTTTCTGTATAAAATTTAGTTTTTTTTACAGTTCATGGCTGTATGCGTGTTTGCTTTTTACAATATTTTAGTTCGAGTCGTATTATCTAAAGAATTTAGAAAAAAAAAAACAAAAATTCCGCCATTTGCCAAATACATAATTGTTGTGTTGTGAACCATGATTAAACTGTATTTCTTTCATCGCAAATGTGACGAAAAACATTATATGTATCGCAGACGGTAAAAAAATACTAAAGTGTTATTATCTAATACGACGGTAATACACAATGTACCTACTATTTTGTAACACTTGCAATAAACGAAATAGACATTATTGATTATATTAAATTTCCTGTGTTAATTACTTATACTACGAATTATAATTTGTCACAGTATGTTTGTTATAATAAATGCTTAAATTGAAAATGCGGAAAGAAGGATGGCGAAAGCTGACCCAATAATTATAAAATATATGAAGAGCCGCTCATGGACTTTGCTAGTATAATTTTAAGTTTTAGTTTTTGCCAAGTTATCAATATATGTTTGTATATTTTTAGAAGTCGGGAATAAAGAAATTGTAAAACAATGTATTTTAGAATAAATGCAAGAACATAACGCTATTGACGTTCTAGCTCAATCATGCTAAAATGAACCTACCTACCTAAAGCATTGGTTATTATAAAGTAGTAACTTGTATTTAGTTCACTACGTAGTAGTAAGTAGTGTTTGGTAGATTTGGGAATATTCACAAGTTTTTTATTATTTTTGGGAACAAACTGAAAACTTGTTGTTTTCTGCTACTACGAACAAATCTGAAGCGAAATATAGGACAATGTAATAAACATAACCTATATCAACTTTATAACTCCAGCTTCTAAAGACTGTACTCAATTAGCTTTTTTGATGCTTTGGTAATGAATCACAAGTATTGATAGGTCTCTTTAAGGCACGTCGTCAAAAACACTGGGTCTCTAAATACACGGGACGTCGCCATCCTTCTTTGCATAAAAACGAAAGTAGCCTCTTACCATTACCATTCCTTTCCAGTAAAGTCTGACGCAGCCTGGGTATCAATCGGTGCGTACCATTATGCTGATTGACAAATCCTTCCACCTCGAGCAAGCATTATATTGTATGCCATCAATACGATAAGAAGAATCAAAATTAAAAGAATCAAGTGTTTAATTGTAGTCAGTGAGATAACCTTATAAAATTATTCTTTTTTTTATTAGCCGACATTAAAAAGGAGGAGGTTGTCAATTCGACTGTGGTTTTTTTTGTGTGTACTTTACGCGATTACTTATTTTTTAACCGATTGATGATTCTTTTTTTTTGGAAAGGGGGTATCTCAGTATTGGTCCCACTTAAATTTGAAGAAAATATTCCACTCCTGAGGGTAAACTAGGGGATGAATCTCATTTCGCGCTTTTTCCGGCAACCAATTTCAATAAACTTGGCAAATAGATGTAATTCAATGAACTTTTGAGGTCGGCAATGAAAATGACCCAACACAAAATTTCAACTTTTTGGGAATACGCAAAATAAGTTTTGAAATTGTGACATTTCCACATAATTTAATTTATTACTCTTGAAGTAATAAAGGCCTTGTAAGAAAATAATAACGAAACATTCAGCTTTATATCTCAAACATTATTTTTGATCATTTTAATAATATTTAACAATTACAAAATAATAATTTCCAAAAGCTAGTCGCTACAAGGTCACTTTTTACAGAACATTTTCGTTGTCATTTGACCTAACAAGAATTAATCAATGTGTTATGACCTTATCGAGATTAAGCCGTTTTAATTGTGAAAGAGAGTCCTCTAAGTAATAAAGTAAGTCACGTTTGTAAAAATGTAATGATGATTTTCGGAACGAAATCGACTTAATTGCTAATCCGTCACTTTTTCACCAAAGGTGGTTGCGTGTAGTCTTTGCAGATAGGTAATCATAAATTCAATACTATATGCGGTATTTACATACCGACGCGGGAGTGGAATTTCAAACACATTAAAGAGACACATATAGTTCCAAATTAAAGACTTATACTATAATCTAATAATGTTATGAGAAATGATTTTTAAAGTCGTTTTACGGTATAAACTCAATAGCCTCCGTTACACAGTCAGAGTGACTGGATCGCGCGTGATCAGGAGCATACAGGATTGCGCGCGGGAAAGCCTGCACGCGCAATCATGCGGGATTACGTGCTTGATTTTTTTAAGCTAACGTTCTTTCGCGCACGATTGCTCGTGCTCGTTTTTGTTACAAGGACGGAAAGAACGTCCGTGTAAAGGCTAATAGCGCAAGATAGATAGACGCGAGGATAGACCGCGAGAAAGATGAGCACAATCGCGCGATCTTTCACTTTTCCTTCCGACGTCTTTACACGCACGCTCAATGGCGCACAATTGCGGTATCACGCGCGATGTAGTGTCTGTGTAAAGCCCGCTATTTTATTTTTTTTATTAGGTCACTTTCATTGTAACGATGGGATATATGTATACATACATATATCTACATAGCTCTCCCGTTTAAAGTTAGTTAGCGCAGTATACCTAGACGTAAAGTTGTAATTAATAGTGCAGGATGTATCTTGTGGGGTTAAAACTTTACCGGTGCAAAGTTAAATACATTTTTCAACATTTTACAACTGATTTTATTTTTCTTACAACACAATACAAAATAATATAGTTTATATTATGTTTTATAGACACGGGTATGTTGTGATGTGCGTGTTATGGTAGTTTTATTATGTTAAGCTCATTTTTAGTAGCAGTAGATCTCTTTGTGAAAGAGTTCGTCCAGGGAAATACTGCCAACTTACCTAAGTAAGCTCTGAACTGCACTGCAACTGTTATGAACTGGCTTGTCGCGTTTCGCTTACCACCAGCAATCGAACCCACGACCCTCCGCTTCAGAGGCGGTAGGTCAAACCATCAGGCTAACACGGCTATCCGCTAGGAATAAACTTATTTCAGTGGCACCATTTCTCAGTCTCGAGAAGTACATTATCTAGCTTAGATCTAATTCCACTAAAAAAGTCGTGATTTAGTCGTAAAAAAGTAGATTCAGTCGTTATGACTTGGACATGGACAAGCGTGTCACTTTTCGTTTGTCACCAAGCGCATGACTTGTTCGTCCCGTCACTTGGTACTCGAACCCTTAAAATGTGGTTACCAAGTGTGGTACGATTACCAGTCGTAAAAACCGACTAAGGATTCCACCAAATTGGTTGAAAAGGATGGGCTTAAGCCTATCAGAAAATCCTTTTTTTTTTATTAATGTACACATGGTAATAAGCAAGCAAAAGACGTCAGTCGCATTGCTTCCACACGGACGACGCCACTCGATGAGGTCGACGACTTTTAAGCTTTTTCTAACCAGTGTAAGTCGATTTCGCTTTGATGAAGAAGACAACTAAGGAACGACATACCTATATCGACAATGCCGCTAACTACACTATTATGAGTAATTTTTCTCAACCACATGATCTTACCGTCATCAGATGCATCTATGTTTTAATGTTTGCCTAGTTAAAACTTCAGAAAAGACATTAAAGATATTTTATATCTCATTATAATTTAGAATTTAACTGTTTAAAACAGATATCTTTAATCTTAACAGCAACATAAAAGCGTGTCGAAAGTAAAATGGATCACATCATCAATCATATTCTTTTGTTAGTATTAGCGGTGTTATTAGTAGGTATCTATGTATCTAAAGTAGGTACCTATACCTCCTTTTTAGAAGTATGTTTCTTAAGTATAGCCACATTACATAGGGTGGGGATTTTTTATATATCTTTGTTACTAAATGCTGTGCATTCAACGCAACTGATTTAAGAAATAAGATTTGTAATACTTACATAAACGTAGTAGATACAACGAAAAAAAGCGTCTGTTGTTCCATCAAGACGATGCTAGTTTTTTTAAATTTGACCAATCAGGTAAAAAGTCGCTATTCAGTCGGTTGGGGTCGAATCAGACACTTACGATAACTCAGTTGTCGACCGATTTCTTTTTATTTTTATTCACAACACTCGAACCGAACGTCAAACTGTTGTATTCGAAACCGAACCGAAATGACGTCAGTTTGACATTCGATTCGGGTGTTGTGAATAAAAATGATAAGAAATCGTACGATATCAAATCAAATCGGTCGACAACTGAGTTATCGTAAGGTTCTAAATCGACCCCCTTGTCGGAAAAAACTAGATTTCATCGATCCGCCGTTTCAGTTACAAGGATGTTTTACTGTCCATACCTTTGTATAGTCTCACTGCAGAGTCTCTTCTCACAATTAGAGGGCTTGGGCTATTAGTTCCCACGCGGGCCCAATGTGAATTAGGAACTTCACGCGATGTTTTCCTTCACCGAAAAGCTCATGGTAAATTTCAAATTAAATTTTGTACTTCATTCATTTCGTTCGTAACCAAGGTAAACGACTCGTTTTATGTGGAACTATATACGTTTTTACAATAAGATTCCGGAGCATATATTAAAATTATCAAATCCTAAGTTTAGAAACTACATTAAAAACATTTTGATTGAAAAGTCATATTGCAAAATTGAAGACTTACGTGTAAGATACAGATGTATGGAAACACGACATGGCCTAGGTTCCACGCAAATTTGATTTAAAGTTTATTCCATAGCATTTAAGTTTATTTGAAAAGAGCAATCCCTAGAGTTTCTTGCTCGTTCTTCTCGGGGAAGTCAGCGTAGTGAAAGAGCAGTAGCTAAATGTGTACATGTATAAATGTGTGATGTTTTCAAGTGTACATTTATTTTACCTATGGAATAAATGATTCTTTGACTGTGACTTTGACATTATACATAAATTCCCAACATTCTGAGAGGCAAGCCAGGATTCGAAGTCACGACCCTCTGCTGCAGAGGCGGTAGGTCAAACCATTAAGCTACCACGGCTATCCGCTAGGAATAAGCTTATTGTGAAGGCACCATTTCTCAATCTCGAACAGCACATTACCTAGCTTAGATCTAATTCCATTAAGGAAAGTAGTGATTTAGTCGTAAAAAAGTAGATTTAGTCGTTTCGAAGATACAACCATGTTTTATTGTCCACGCTGAAATAAGCTTTTTCCAGGGAGGATAGAAAACAGCCCTAAAATTTTGAAACGGCAGACCGACTAATCTAATTTTACCTTACTAATTTAATTTCATAAATTTTGACATTGGTCACGCTGGAACAAGCGACGCGAAAAAATACGACTTGTTACTACGTAGATACTTAACACCACATTCTCTATTTGTATTAATAACACTTTTGGGCACTTATCTCCTTTAGGAAACCTTCAAATTTGACGCTACGCTCATTTGGTGCAAACCGACTTAGGTAATTGTAATTTTGACAAAATGTAACATCTGTACCAAGATAAAGTGTTTACGTTTGAAAGAACAGGATATCGACGGTAATTTTAAACTTATAATATCTATATATAGTAAAAATACAGATTTTTTTATATGTCATAAATTTCAAATAAAATTAAAACATCTATTCAAATCCATTTCCTGTAACGTTACAAGTAGCACCAAATGAGCGAGCTATACCACCGTTAGATTAAAGGGCGTATGGGACATTTTTTAAAATTGTTATGCATACTGCCTTGATCAGTAAAAAGAAATCCGATCTGTCACTATTTTTATTTTTTTTCCTAGGTGGATAAGGTATGAGGTTATATAGATATTATTTAATTTCATTTCTTTAAACACATTTTCTCGCTTTTGTCACAAATACCCTTGGAACGAATGGCGGGCAATATAAAAGCGCTGCAGTGGCGCTAAGACTGCACTGACTGCACTTATAGATACTACTATAGTATTATAGTAAGCATATTATCTGTGCTATAGATATTGCATGAAAATTAGTGGTGCAGCGCTTGTATGAGCGTCCAGTTTGAAGGCGCTTAGAACAAGATTTAGAAGTATCACTATAATCTTTAACTAGGCGTTCACAAGGGAAAACCGCACTATTAATGCAAAAATTTTGTGAAATAAAACGAGCATGTGATAGTAACGTGATTTTATTAATAACAACCAAAAGCAATATTACGACATACGAAAATGGACTTCCCAGTCCAGCGAGTGCCGTCTAATTGTTCAGCCTCGCCAGCAGGCTTAGCATGTGCCCGAAGACAAAAGTTATCTCGATGACAGTTCCAAGAAGAGATAACTTTTGTCTTCGAGAGAAAATTGACATTTCGAAGAAGAATATATAGAAGAATAGGAATAAAGATAAATATGCTGAGCTGACTGCCAACCTTCACTAGTTGGAGAGGCACCTTAAGAAGAAAAGCAATATTATTTACTTAAAACTTAGCAAAACAATGTTAAACCCTTTCGGTGGTTATAGTAACGTTCAGTTCCAATTAATTTGAAACGAGGACATTTTCTTCTTTTTTAACCGACTTCAAAAAAGGAGGATGTTCTCAATTCGACTGTATGTTTTTTTTGCATGTATGTTACGCGATAACTCCGGTATTTGTGAACCGATTTCGTAGATTCTTTTTTGTTGGAAAGAGGGTATCTCCATAGTGGTTCCCTTTAATTTTGAAACGCTGAACGAGAGGTGGATGATTTTCTTCCAGCCAACCGGCTGTTCACGCATGAATAGCACCTAAATTTTATTATAAGAAGCTATTATTTTAATGGTCGATTTTGCTATTCTCCAATTCAATGCCTTTTTCTCTCTCAATATACTTTGAGTAGTGAAAACCGATTTTTATTACCTCCTGTATCAAGTCCCGTACAGTGGCGAACTAGGGGATCAATCCGGGTTTGCGCACTTTCCGGTAACCGATTTCAATAAAACTTGATAATATATGTAATTCCACGTACTTTTGAGGTCGGTTTTTTTAGTACTCGTTACTGAGATTATGTATTTAACCAATTGGTCACTGTATGTAACCGTAGCATTTTGTCATATGGGCAAGCCAGAGTTCGTTATCAATATTTGAAAATATTCAATACAAAAGTTTATTGAATATAACGAACTTTTACTATCATGATATTCAATTATATTTTTGAAATTACTCCACTATTTGGTAGCCGTAGTTGTAGAAGTAGGCTTAGTGAAGAAAAACTTTCATAGATTTGTCACAGATGGCGCTACGGCAAAGTCATTAAAACTAAAAACAAAAATCTGCAAGGAGTTTAAAGAGAAATTCTCGTAAGATATGATGGTTCGTTCCATAGCTCAGTTGGTATAGCGTCAGCCACAGTATGGCGAGGCCGCTGATTCGAGTTCAGCCGGATCGAAGGAATTTATCTTTGTGTAAGAAATTTGTATTAACAATTAAATACAAGACTTCATACTTGTCGAGTATGTTGTTTTTATTTCCAGTACAGTGACGATTATTATGATAACGTCTTGCGCGTATCTTTATTCGTCAAGAATCAAGAATACATTTCCGTTTTAATTGCGTAAAACTTTCTCCCTTGAAACAGGTTACGATTGTAGCGGAAAAGGTTTTTCCTTTCGAATATTACGTTTATCTTTTTATCTAATGGATGGCTATTTGTAAATAGGAATGTCTTGCTTTATTCATTTTGAAATCTTAAATGTCTTGCTTTTTTATTAAAATCCTAAATAAAAAAAATATTCCGTAAAAAAACATTGGGATACATTTATTTATTACGCAACACATTACACGAAAAAATGAACACTAACAAAAGTAATTAAACAGACAACAAAAAACAATACGGTTACTTAAAAAGTACTAAGTAATCTTATATAGCATATTGGTTTAAGAAAAAATATCTTGGAAATTATAGACATTCTTAATCTTAAAATTTATCTTCTAGGCGAACGTGTCACACGGCCACTTCATTACTTTCCATCAGACGAATTTACAGAAAAACATAAACCTATTTACACACACAATAAGGGTGAGGCCAGACGAGCGTAATTTTGTAAGTTGTGAGTCGCGTTTTTTTGAGTCTCGTAGTTTCCGTTCGACTGAAATTCGGTCGGACTGCCAAACGAATTTTATTCAGTTGCTTTTAAGCGTTTGTACGGGTGTTTGTGGCATACAGTGTAAAGGATCCATTAATAAACATGGCTGCATTTATGAAGGCATTAGATGGCGTTAGAAAAATATTTTTTTTATAATACCAACATAATAATATATAATAACAATATAATAACAAGTCGTGCGCTTAGTAGTAAGCGACACGCCTATCCATGACAGTTGCAGTGCCACTAAGAGCTTTCAATCGCAAATATCTGAGAGGACATAAGTTAACAAGTTCCATGAGTCCGTAATTTCACCAGCAACCTTACCCTACGAAAACGGAATGCAGTAATGCTCACATTATTGCTTGGCGGCTGAAATAGGTAAGGTGGTAGCACTTCCCTGAACAAACTCTTTTACAAGGGGCTCTCTCTACTGGTACTAGCTGGGTACATCCACACAATATGGAAATAGTAAAGTCTAAGCAGTTTCATATAGTATATGAAAATATATATGAACATCCAGATATATTTGTAAAATACCACCACATGCCAGTAAATGTTTCCATCGCCCCTCTCTCCACCCGTGTAAGCACGACCGAAGTTCGGTCGTAGTCTACAACTCATTTTACGTAGTCGTGTGGCACAAACAGGAATTTAATATGAACCAGAATACGCCGTAAGCGACTCAAACAACGCGACTCACAATTCTAAAGCAATAAATACATTGTTTCGATGACTGTGTGACTTGTACAGTTGGCATTGGGCCGTTTTTTTTTTCGAAAGTTCGGCTGGAAATGCGTTTACGATCAATGGATTACGCTATCGAGAGATGTTAACAACTCAATTTTGGTTTATTATTGATGACATGGATATCACTAACATGTGGTTTCACCAAGAAGGTGCCACAAGTCACACAGCCACCGAAACAATGAATTTGTTGCAAACCAAATTTTCCGATCGCATAATTTCACAAAATTCAGCCGTTAAGTCGCCAGCTCGACCATGTGATTTAACACCGCTGGATTATTTTTTATGGTTATGTTAAGAATAGTCTATACGGAGCCAATTGAATCGATTGCAGCCTTAAAACTCAAAATTCGTGAAGGATTAACGAAATAGACCCACCATTTTGTCAAAAAGTGATTAAAAACTTTGATGAAACAATTGACATCTCTAACTGTGGTCGTGGTGAGCATTTATAAGATATCATTTTTCATTCATAATTGCCAAGAATTTTTTTATAATACATTAAAAATGTTAATCATTGTCATCCAAATTTATTGTTTTATTTTGATTTACAAAACAAAGTTATTGTTGAAAAGCCCTATATTACGAAGTTTTAATCCACTCTAAGTTTAAATACCTACGACTCAGGCTCAACAAATACAGGATATTCTTCTGTATTATATAATTTAATATCATGTATACAATGGTTTAACCATTCCTTTGTAACATGTCTCGCATTTTTAGGCACTTTCTTAATAAGTTCTTGCATATTCTTAAAACTTATATTATTCCTGTTATGTACAACATAATCCACGTCCAAAAAACGTATTGACTTTATTACTTCTCCCCCATAAGCAATCCAATGACGCTCGAAGAACATTTGTTCGTCTTCAGAGAAGCTTATAAAATCGGGATAAAAACCTAGTTTTTTATTTAAAAAGACATCTGGCAAAGGATTATTTGGTAATAGTTGTAAGTCAGGTTCTTCATCATCTATATCGTTCGTTGACTCGTCTATAATTGTACTGCTGCTAGTGTCGCTAACAGATGAGCTAGAAGTGTTCATTTCTTTCTTAATTCTCTCTTTCTTAATATTGTCGACTGTGTTTTGTTTAGGAGATATTTCTTTCTTTATAAAAGTATCAAGTGTATTTATTTTGGCTTTCTTAGGGCTTTCCTTCATTTTCTTGCTCGGTGGTTCGTCAGATTCGGCGGTTGCGGCCAGTTTATTTAACAAAGACACGTCGGTCTTTTCCTTAGACGTTTTGTATAGGTTTACAAGCTCTTGTAAGTTGGTAGCTGTCTGCCAATCCTTGTCGTTCCTGATTCGTGTTATACGAGGAAATCTCACAGAAATACCATCAGCTGTATGTATGTTTGCTTTCGTTAGTTCCGTGCCTGTAAATAAATTTATTATTAACACGTCGTCCCAATATTTACGCAATCGATGTTGTTGTTTGTTTTCAACCGAAAGTACCTCACTGGCACAAGTGTATATCAAGTTTGAACATTGCGCCGTTATCATGACATAAGTGACAATTTGTGTATGTCGAAGGCCATCTTTTGAATGATAGTAGTTGGTTGATTTGATCTAATGCCTCTCACGTAGAGGGCCGTGGGTTCGAATCCCGGCTCGCACCTCTGAGTTTGAGAAATTTAAACATCGTGATGAAACCTGCACGTTGAAGAAGGTTCACAACCCTCGGAAAACATGTGAAGTCCCCAACCCGCATTGAAATCATTAATTGATGATGATAATGATGATGAGTTAAGCAAAAAGGGTCCAATCCACAAAATTATCAAAAAATTAGTTAAAAACAATAAATTAGTTAATAATAAATAATTAAAAAAAGTCTAACCTCGTAGATCAGCAAAAACGTTATAAGTTTTGAAAATAAAACAACAGTGAGAAATACTTTAAACTTCAAACTGCCATATCTCGAATGAATCTTGTAGGAAAAGGTAGCAATATTTCTTGTATGTATTATATAGAATTACAAGATTTTAGGAAAATCCAAATATACTTTGAGTGTTTCGAAGGAGTGGAGTCTAGCTCGACAAGGAGATCTGCTTACCGCTGCAATACGTGACAAGCCAATTACGGCCGTCTGGTCTATGTAAGAATAGAATGGACGTGTGTGGAGCCTTATGACAGAGATTTCAGGCATAACTTTACAGTTATACATCCTCTTCTCAACTCCGCATGTTTGACTATTGATGTTTAAATGATTATCACAAATTGCAGACTTCTTACCTCGGTATGATTTTTTTATATTTTCCTGATATTCCTGAACGATTACACGCTTTGTGATCACGGGTTGACTGGACAGCAGCAGATGACAGCTGCGGATACACACATACTGTATGTATACCCTCTTTCGCTATCGACGGTTACCTTCATCTCAATTACTTGTGGCATTACCATTATTACAACTCACTTTTTCTGACAAACCACACTCACTGTATCCACATAACTGAAGTCGAACCATTTTAGTTTATATTATTATTATGGACGTAAGCACTGAGCACCGAATTCAATGAAATAAAAACAAAAATGGTTCGACTTCAGTTTCGCGTGTGGGTAAAAAGAGTATGGTTTGTTGGAAAAAGTGAGTGACAATGGTAAAGCCACAAGTAATAAAGAAAGAGGGTACACAGATATCTCAGTTCATAAAGCTGTCCTCTGCCACTAGCCAGTCAATCCGTGAGCGTGGAGTGTGCACGTTACAAAATATGGGAAAAATAAAAAGAAATCATACCATGGTAAGAAACCTGAATTTGTGATAATTATTTAGTAAATATCCACGAAAACCTTCAAAATTTTAAAATGAATGTTTACACCATATGTAAGCCGTAAATGTTTACACTAACCTGTGATTTCCCAAACGGGCATACGCTTAGGGTCGGAAGCAACGAAATCTGGTACCATTCCTCTATTACAGTCAAACCACGAAGGAATCTTATTATATTCCTGCGAAATCTTTACCATCAGGGGTTCTAGCTCTTTCTGAAGCCTTTCTAAAGTGCAGTCGTCGTGGCCTGTATGTACTTTAGTTACGGTGACCCAACGGTTTCGGTTGGTGTCTAAACAACCCATTAGGAATACTGACATCATTCCTCCTTTCTTCCCGGTGCCTGGAATTAAAAAACAAATGTATGTACAGGAAAACTGCCAATTATTCATCTCCATGTATCAGGTCATGGTCATCATATTTTTTTGAACGCAACGCGATTTTACTTGTTTTACACCTTTCACATAGTTCGTTTTTACCAATTTTCTTATAAACTTCTTGGCCAAATATATTATTAAAGTAATATTGCATCTGAAAGACTTATAATTTAGTAATTAAAATGCTAATATACAAACATTATTGCGTTTACTACATTTTACACGATATTTGCATTTTCGCCCTGAAAAATTACATAGAAATCACATATGAGGTATTCACTCTACGACGACGATATGCTGCGTTGTAACTCTTTTTCAAAACCACTATTTTTCGAAATGGCCGCCATAAGTACACATTCTTTTTGTACTCCGAAACGTGAAAAACCAGCAAAGCCACAAGGCGAGCTGCAGCGGAAGGCGAAGCCCGGCCGGAATCCGACCCTGCCAAGCAGGCTGACTCCGACCCTGCCAAGCAGGCTGA
>NW_020653780.1:1827451-2073490 GCF_003589595.1 Hyposmocoma kahamanoa
TCCGACCCTGCCAAGCAGGCTGACTCCGACCCTGCCAAGCAGGCTGACTCCACCCCCACCACCGCACTTAGGTCAAGTAATATGGGCTCAAATATGAAACAGCATTCTATGGATAAATTTATCCTGCTAGACAAAAATAATTTAGCTATTGATAACACAAAAAAGGTTTTTGTTTTTATTTAAGTTTCAATTAAACTTAATTTTGCATTTGTTAAAAATGTATTTTACTCAATGTAGTTTCTCCACTTACCAAACCATGCACCAAGTACAACTAAATCTGCAGTATCAGCCATAGCTCCATCAAAGAGATAATCTTTTTTCACTTTCAACCAATGCCTCTTTCCTGGCTCGTAAGTGGACTCCAGATCTTTTAAAACTAAACCTTCTAAACCAAGTTGTAAAACCTGAAATTGTACAAGTATAATAATTTAAAACAAAAAAATAGTATATCGCAAATATTAGTAATGAATGTCACATTCATATATATAAATATAAAATGTCACAACATTCATAGATTATTTTTTTACCTGCATTTTGTATTTTTTAATACAAGTGATCTACCCACCTCCTCTTTGTCCCTATTCTAACAAAACACACTAATTTGAAACTAGAAAACTCCTCACTTTGAAAGGCATTATTGCAAATAAGCTGTGCAAGCTTTTCATTGTCATTTTGATGCCAAGTGAACACAGAAAATTAAATAGATACATAATAAGTCTGTGAAAGACCAGTGTGGGCAACATGACGACCTCTTAAATTCACAAACATAAAAACCAGCGACCAACAAAAAACAACCCACACCAGTATGTTCATCTACCCCATTTTGGTTCCATTATTAATATCTAATAAACTTTTGATTTTTGGTTAGCTGTAAATATGTTAAACAAGGATTAGGACATAGCTTAACTTTGAAAATTACGTAAAAAAAAATTTAACAATCACCTTAGCTATCATTTTTGCCAAATCAGCAGGCTTCTTAATCAACTCTTGTTCTGAAAACATCACATGGTTCTTTACTTCAACCATGTGTTCAAGAAGAATCTCCCTCCGTTTTCTTATAGGCATATCTATCAATACCTTCCCGTTGTAATATAAGCAATCAAAAACATATAAACAAACTTGGGCATCTTTAAACTCCGACTGTTTGTGAACACCTAAAGTGCCAAATGGTAATGGTTTCCCTGTATTAATGTCAACCATCAATACTTCTGCATCCAATATCATATCAACACCTTTAGGAAATGCTTGGGGCAAATAATCTTTAAAATGTTTAACTTTATGTGGCATTACAGGTTTCAAAGCTCTTGAAAAATATTTAAATTCATTTCCATTTTTATGAACTTGGACTCTTTCTCCATCATACTTTATTTCAGAGAACATTCCGTTTGGACATTTTTTCATTGCCATCTCAACAGATTTACAAGCTTCAGCCAACATTGGTAACACAGGAGTCATTAGAACAAGCTTTGCTTCTACACTTTTCTGTGTTGCATCTTTATTGTTTACTCCACTTCCGTGTGAAAGAACTCTATCAATCACTATGTTTAAATCCCTTGAAGTTTGAAATGCATTATATGCATCTGGATGAACACCTTCTAATATGTGTTTTGGACCTGCATTCATACGTAAATCACTTTTGATTAACCGTATAAGCATTTTTAAATCCTCTGCAGTGCATTTTTTAACAATTTTCTTAAAATGGTGTATTTGTTCTTCCTCTTTTGTTAATTTTGATAGGTCTTCAAGGAAATTTTCTACTTCATGTATTGTCAATGTACTTTCATTTGCAGGTCGTACAGTTTTTGATTTTGAGAAGAACCTTTCAATAGTCCTGGCTACATCGCCTTGTTCTAAATGTGTTAACATATCATCATGGTCTGTGTTAAAAATTCTTGAAAATAATTTCACAAGTTGTTTACTTTTTAAATTGTAAACTCTTTTACTAACTTGGGGTAATAGTAGTTTACACCATAATGCTAAATCACCCTTAAAGGACGTGTTGTCCGACCCTTTTGTAAAAAACTTTTTAACAGCTGTTGTTTTGCCTGTGTACGCATCTAATTCTGCAATCTTCTTACACAATTTTGAAAGCAAATAAAACTTATTATCTTCAACACCAATATCTTTACTGGAACTAGAAGTATCATCTTCGCCCTTATTTTTTTTGTCTGTAGAATGTGAACTATTCTTATGAAACGAAGATTCATTCTTAATAATCTTCGCTTTATATTTCCCACTATTTTTCTCTTCATACAACTTTTCCGTTTCATTTATTTTCTTTATTATTAACTTTTGATCCTCCTTGTTCAAAGCGTCCCAGTTTCCAATGTCGTCGATTGAATCTACGCGTTTCGTTGTAGGACGTTGTTTTAGAAGCATGTCCATAAAACAATCAACGTGGTACCAGGATTTCATTTGTTGGCCTTCACCGTAAGGGCTAGCGACTAGTTTAGCGAGTCTTAAATCACCACTTAGACAATTTTGTTTACATCCCTTGCAGCAAGCACGGCTCTGTTTCGCACGATCAACGAAAAACGGTTGTAATTCCGTCATTGTTATTTTTTATGTCAAATTTTCACCGAAATCACTTCAATAGTCACACACTAATTTTATAACATTTGCGACCGTTTTAAAGGGTTACGAACGTATTATAATCATTTTTAACAAGAATAGAATAAACATAGCCACGACATAATCAACAAACCAGCAAGTCGCAACAAGCCGGCCTAAATGTCAGAATGACGTGTGCCTGTACTAGGGGTGTGGATTATAGATAGATTGTGCAATGAATACTTGATAGTATTAAATTAACAGGGTTGTCGTTTTAACAACTGTAAATAAAGTTTTATTTTGGGGAATTGTAATTTACAACTTGCTAAGAGACCGTTATTGACTACGTAGTTTTCTTTTTGCAATTTATAGATAATTTCAGTTTTAATAACGTGCAATAGTTACTGTAGGAAATTTTTAACAATAACGAACACTAATCAACTTACTGAACTTACTGAACTGTGAAAATTGGAAAAAGTATATCAAAACTCGCAAACCCAAATGTAGCACTAGATTATGACCGATATATTGTAACTAGTATTGAATATGACAACAACGTTTACCCGCTCTAATCAATATTACGTTCTGTTCCACGCATGCGTCAGACGACGCTAAAAGCATTGATTCGGTAACAATTGAATATTCTTATAGAGAATTCTTTTTATCTTTCCAGCATCATCTTGTCACCAAGAATTCAACAGTGATGGAACTAAGCACGGCACGCTCACATCACCGCACTATCCGTCGCCGTACCCCCCGAACACCCATTGCCACTATGAATTTTTTGGCAGAGGCAAAGAAAGAGTTAGACTAGTATTTCAAGACTTCTATTTGTATAAATCTGCAGATGGTTCTTTAGAGTAAGTATGAGTAATTACAATAAGTATGTATTTAGTATAAAGCAGGTCATAAATTCACCTGCACCGGCACCAAATTAATAAAGCTATCTAGCGCCTAATTCTAGACGGTACCTTCCTACTTATCTAAATATTTATTTGTAACGTTTTGACGTGACTGACATCTCATAAACTTTTATCTACCAATCTTATTCATGGAATGCCATTATATGTTTTGATAACCAGTTAAGACTAATTCGGCTAATTTCACTTTGTCGATGGCGATTCTAATAATTATGTCACTGGCTCCAGTATTTTGGACCAGGTGTTTATTTTTTTTCAATCTAGATACATATTTAATATATCTATTTGATCGTAAGGTATTAAGTATTTCTTTCTTCAATTACAGTTGCACAAACGTGGATTCAATGCAAGCTTTTATCAACGTAGACGGAAGATTAGAAAAAGTGGAAACGTTCTGTGGCGTCGACCTACCCAAGCCGATCATGTCGAACGGGCCGAAGCTAATGCTCGAATTCCGAGGAACACACTCCTCCAGATACGCTAGAGGATTTAAGATCTCTTACTCATTTGTAGAAAGTAAGTTTTTCAGAAGCAATTAAATGGAATACCGGTACTTAGTAGCATAGATACTTTAACGTCTGATACAGTTATTAACGTTTCAGATCTTTACGTATATACGACATCCCTGTTTACTCTACTAGCATTATGTATCGTTTAATCTGATTTAAACCATAAACCGAAAGAGATAAACCTTATAGGTGTTTTAATGCGTAGTCATTAGAATATAAATTGCAACAATAAAGAACTACCGTTAAAAGTTTTCTTAGAGTTATGTTTCGTTGTCTAATTTAGCACGCTCTAAAATGCCCGGTTACTTCTTTTGGTCCTTGATTTTATTTAATTTACCACCTTTACCTGTCGCCTAAATCGTAAACATACTCGTCAAATAAGTAGGTAATATCTATTAGAAAAAAATTCAAATAAGAAGATTCCCCGTTTAAAATGTGTTAGAACAGTTTTGTGTAAAAACCAAAGTGTTGAACCTGAATTTATGAATACTTTTTACTAAAATTGTTTGCTATCATAAGTGCGTTCACGAGCTGAAGGTTATTACCCCTACATAAAAAAAAACTGATTAGTGACCCTCTAACGCAACGTTTATTATGTTCTAGATTTTGGCATAACATCAGGAAGACAGTTAAAAGAGTTTCCTTGCGCCTTCGTGTACAACAGCACTGAAGCTCGTAATGGTACCTTCGCGTCTCCCAACTCTCCCGGACCATACCCTCGTGACACCGAGTGTACTTACTTCTTTCATGGCGGGGAGACAGAGAAAGTGCATCTACATTTTACGAATTTCGATGTTGAGGGGGTTTTACCGTAAGTCTTTCTTCTTTAAAGTACGACTTAAAAGTCACAGCGACTTTCTCGCCATTTATTTAAATAGATCGAAGATACTTTAACATGTAAAAATACACTTATCAAACCGCGAAAGTAACACGTTTTAGATGATTACGTGTAGTTGTAGGTACCTTCAGTTTCAGAACAAATCGTTAAATATCTCGGAGAGCATCAGGATCCTTGGTGTCCACATCTCTTGTGACGCTCAGTTCCGTAGTCACTTAGATGACAAAGTCAAGCTGGCGTCCAAAAAGTTCGGTGTGCTCAATGAAGCTAAGCGGACTGCTACTTTATAGGTCACAAGTCCGTCCCCACATGGAATACTGCTGCCATCAATGGGCGGAAACCCCCGGATGCCAGCTTGGGCCCTTTGACGCGGTACAAAGAGTGCTATGAGAATTGTTGACTATCGTATGCTTACACACACTCTGGAACCGAGTCGATTTCGTACAGAACGGTTTCAGGGGAGCTTCCTCACAGGTACAATTAGGTAGTGGAATGAACTCCCTGTCGGAGTTTTCCCGTAGTAATACAGCATGGAGTCCAACAAAAGGGGTTTGAAAACCTAAAGGGTTGGCAACGCGCTGGTGACGCCCTTGGTGTTGCAGGCGTTCATAGGCGATGGTGATCGCTTTCCATCCGCCGGGCCGTGTGCGTGTTTGCTGCCTACATAATATATATAAAAAATGCAACATTTTGTATATTCATAAAAAAGTTTTTTTGTACATTATGCTTTTTTTTATATATTATTTTTGTACTATTTCATCTCATTTTCTTTTCGCAAAGGTCCCCGTTCAAAAGAAGTTCAAATTCAATATACGTAGTAATTATGTTTATTGCGCATAGGTTACACTTCAAAAATCATGAAATGTATTAAACACTACATCATTCAATAAGCAATTTTTTCCGGGAATAATGAGGAAAAATAGTGTCTATCAAGAAATAGTATTCTTCTTAACTAACATAAATTTCATTTTTAACCGACTCCAGAAAAAGAGGAGGTTCTTAATTCTTTCGTTTTTTTGTATGTATGTTACGTGATAACTCCGCCATTTGTGAACCGATTTTTTCTTCTTCTTTTTTTGTTGAAAAAAGGGTACCTCCATAGTGGTCCCATTTAATTCACGCATGAAGATTCATTTTTATAAATAGCTCCTAAATTTTTGTTATAAAGAGCAATTATTGGTTGATTTTGCTATTCTCCAATTCAAGGCTTTTTTCTCTCTCAATATACTTTGAGTAGTGAGAATTGATTTTTATTATCTCCTGTGTCAAGTCTCGTACAGTGGCGAACTAGGGGATGAATCCGGGTTTGCGCTCTTTCCGGTAACCGATATCAATAAAACTTGGCAAATAGAAGTAATTTCACATACTTTTGAGGTCGGTTTTTTAGTACTCTGTTCAGTACAGCCAGATTATTATAGCCCCTCTACTTCCCTAAGCCTTGCACTGCGAGCGTCTTTGGGCGCTCCCTAGATCCTGCACCATAAGTAAAGACACACACTCACACTCATAGTCGACATAGCCCCGCACTAAAGAAACCCTGTGTCGCGAGTGCCATAGACACACACATAGACAACCACAAATGATACCCAAACTCACGAGAGAAATAAATGTAGGCCATACAAATATTTCTCTCGGGAATCGAACCTGGGGCCTCTGAGTCCGTCATAGTAACCGTTCTGCCACGGAGTGCCAGTGTTGTTCATTTCCTTAAAATTTTCTCTCAGAGACACTTTGGGGTCCAAGTTGTTAATAGCCCTAACAGCATGCAGAACAAACTATTCTATTAATGTCGGTGGCATTAAGCAATTTGACGGATACTAATAACTCATAAAATAAAGGACACTAATAAAATGTATTTCATTGTCAAATTTTCTTTCTGTAGATGTGAAGCTGTATCAGCAAGTGATTACGTCGAATTTTCAAACTACATGACTGAGGACAACCTGTACGGCCGATACTGTGGCCAGATGAAGGAGTTCCATGTAGAATCTGAGAGGAATTTCTTCAAAGTAACATTTCGCTCCAATGATCGCCTGGACGGTACAGGCTTCAAAGCTATCTACCAGTTTCTTGACATCAGTGATGAGTATCGGGCCCCGATGCAAGATGAGGCTTCTAATTCTGTGTGTAAGTATGAAAATTAGCCATTAATCCCGCCTGTTGGTTTTGTCAAAGAAATACTTAGCTCATTTTTAACCGTTACTTACAATTTTGATGAAATTTTATTAACTTTAAAACATAGAAAAATTTGAATCGGATGGAAATCGAAATATGTAAATAATTTTTTTGCGCATAATTCTAACTTTTTATAAGTTATGCCAAATACTAGTGTAGAACGATAGAGCGTATGAAAAAAAAGTGTGACATTATTTTGCTAAGATTTTTGGTTGTTATGAATACAATCATATTCAGCTAAGATGTGCTCGGACATTTTTAACATCTGTGTCCTACCGTGTGAACTTGAAATATCCTCCTGGGGACAATCTGCCCTCCTAACTAAGAGTAACTAAGTCAAACCTGTTTTCAAGAAAAACGTGTTTAAAGAAAATAGTTTAAAATTTACTCTAGCTTCAAAACTACGTTACAGCGACACGGCATATATCCATAGAAAGGTAAAAGAATGAAGAATTGTAATGTGATATATTTATATAAGTATGTTAAGGTAATGTATGATAATATTTCAAAAATATACTTATGTTTAGCAACTGCTCTAGTAACACAACTGATCGTCCTAACCATAACGGCAGTAAGTACCTTAGATACTGCACTTATTATTAGATAAATATCGTGCTGCTAATTAATCTAGAAACTACATATTCAAAAACAAGTTAATAATAATATATATAATAAATAACTGCAGTATCTATTACGTTACTGCAGTTTTTGCTAATTCCTTCCCTTCTGTTGTGTTAGCAACGACTGAGTAATGGCCACTAGTGTTACAAGCGTACATGATAGGCTACGGTGAGAGTTCGAGTCCAATTGTTTATTGTATACACAACTGCTTATTCAAGGAATAAATGATTTATATTTCTATTTCCCAAGTCGGAGAAAGTGTTAATTGGATTGGGAACATAAAGAGATGAGAAAATGTAGTATTTTATATAGATAATATTAATTTCGTACATTTATAAAATTAGAATTTATTATTTATTTGTTCAAATCCCAGATATATTATTCCCAAATATATGAACCCTTAATCACATTTCGATTGACAATAAACAATATAAAAAAATGAAATCTTGCCTTATATTGAAGTTAAAAGTTCAGTCTCCTTATTACAATTACTTAGTTGAGGAACTACAATTTGAGATCACGTTTCTTTTTATTATTAATATTAATGCTATGACAACTGCTATAACATTCAGTCTTCTCTGATTAAATATTTTACTTGAGACCAACTTTATAAGTAAAAAAAGAAACATTTTTCACAAGTATTTATAAATATTGCGCATTACGCACAGGAAGCGGACGACGCACAGAGGAGTATTTCACCTCAAAAGTTGCTCAAAATGATTTTGTGATTTTTATCGATTTGACATGTAATAAAAAGAACTTTAAAGTCATTATATTTTATTTAAAACACATATTTTTCGTAGTATTGAAACTTAATTGCAAAAAATATAATATTAATGGGATTCCTCGTCAAAAGACCCATCGCCATCTTCATTATACCTAAGTTGATGTTGCGTCTAATGCTTCCGGCAGCAGACGTTCCTATGTCTCACTGGAGAAATATTTGATTTTTTTCTGTGGCATTTGCATTGTACTGCTCAAAAAAGGATCAGAATTTAACAAAAGTCTATGTAAAATGTACATGCGGGACTTCTTTATTTAAAAACATTATCAAGAATAACTAAGTTTTAAGTTACACACAAAAACATAAGTTAACTAGCCTTAACTGATATACATAACAATGTATGAATATAGTGATTACAAAAAAACCTTATTTTTTTATTATGGAATGTACCTATACGGTAAGAAATATCACTTTATCAACTGCAATCCGGAAAGTATAATTTTAAATTAAAGTACGTACCTTCCTCTTTAATATTCATCAATAGGTATTACAAAACTTTTACCACACATAAACACAGAATTGGGTTGAAAGATTACGTTTAAACAGGAGCGCCGAAATTCCCGTTTAGTCGTGTGACGGTTATTAAGCTTTAACGATGCACGTTTTGTCTACAAAATGAATTTAACAAAATTTTTGATATCGACTTTTGATCGATTTTTTCTTAGAAATACACCTCTGTGCGATGACTGATTGCCACTAGCTTAGAGACGTCTTCTCACCAATTATAACTGCAGTATCTATACGAGTTATTACAGTTTTATTAGAATTGCAACAACAAAATGTTATTGATTTCCTTATAATAACTGCAGTATCTAATAGATACTGCATTTATAATTAGCTCTAAGATGGTAGATTTTGTAAAACATAAATAAAATTAGTGCAGTAATTGTAAGATACTGCAGTTATAATTAGCTCTGAGGTGGTAGATTTTGTAAAAAATACATACAATAAATGCAGTAACTATTAGATACTGCGTTTATTGCTAGAATTCCATCGCCATTGACTCAAGTTTAAAATTACATTTAATTTAAAATTACATAGTAACTAATCTTACTGCACTTTAAATTAGCAAATGTTATTTGTACTAAGTTACTGCAGTTTCACTTCCTGTATTACAGGGTTCCCATGGGAATTTTGATACGTGAGTTAGAGCCAAATATAGATCTTGTTTTGGTGTTAACGATTATGTATTTAACTCAAATTCGTCAAAAATGCTAGTTACTGCACTTTCCATTAGGACGGCAGCAATATACTCACGTTTGCTATTAGTGAAAAGATTGTAAAATTGATAACATGATGAATGCATACTCAAAACTGATCGATGTCTATATTTTACTGGTGACAAGCATCTCTACGCAAACCATTGCTGTGTTTCGGCGGGAAATTTAGGGAGAGTCAACGGTTACAGGCGTTGCATCATTTCAGTTACAGTTACAGTTACCCGTAACAGTTACAGCACCACTCAGAGCTATAAATTGCAAAGAACTTCAAAGCCGGAACGCAGAAACGCTCACTGTTTGGCTGCAGAAATAGTATGGTGACAATACTTTCTTTTTTTGAGCTGGGAAATTCATTACGCATACGGCTCGGGTAAGCAGCAAGCGGTTTTACGGGGATTCTAGGCGGTAGCCCAGTATACCCACTTGAACCCACCTGTTAACCTCACCGCCGCCATAAAGAGGTGCCCCAGAATCCACTTGCGCATCCTACTGGGACGACTCGGCGACGGCCTGCAGGGAATGGCAGTGAGAACTTCCCCGGACAAACTCTTTTACGACGAATTCCACTGCTGCTGCACTGCATTTGTCCAATATTATGAAACTTCCTTACCTAGCAGCGGTAAACACTTTACAATCAGGTGGACTATCGGATTGTTTGTCAGTCCATGCATTATGCAGATTTTTTTTTAACTTTTTTTTTTATAACAAGTCGTGCGCCTGATGGTAAACTACACGCCTGTCCGTAACAGTTGCAGTGCCACTTAGAGCTTTAAATCTCAAAGATCTGAGGAGTACTTACTGCGACTTCGCCCGTTACTCTGAGACATAAATTGACAAGTTCCATGTGCCTGTAATTTCACCAGCACTCTTACCCTTCAAAACCGATACATAAAGCGTATAACTAATCTAATGTCGTAAACTTGAAAAAGAGCGAAAGTTGAAACTAATATCTTTCATAATGTCCTAATGCACTATCTCGAAATAGCTTTATTATCATCTCAGGTACGTTGCTTATCGTCACATTTTTGATAGCACGTTACGTGACATGCAGCTACCAACTTTTACATCATATCATATCAATATCATCTATCACATGTAATTTCACTGGCGATAAAACGTTTTCTATGCAGATATCTGTGTGAGTAAAGACCATCACAAAATGTTGTTGTACATATTATAGAGTTTTTAGGTTTTCGCGATTCCGATACTATTTTTCGGACTACATCGCTTGTATTTTGTTTTTCAAACAAACCAACGTTTCGGGCTCTTTACAAGTCCCATGGTTACAGCTGACCGTAAGTGTATGTTTGGAAAAACAAGTACAACGTTGTTCTTAGCTCCCAAAATACGATCTCTTGTACAATCAGCAAAGTTCAAGCAAATCAAGCAAAGTTTCAGACTCAATTTACGTTGCCGTGGAACGGAATGGAAGCGAATTTTTGTAACGAAATTGTACATAGCATAATGAAGTTTATTTCAATTGTTTAACGTACAAAGCAGATACGACACGGTAACAGCGGGTATTCTCGTGACTGCGCGAGAATTCTCTGGAAGACTTGCGGTTTGTTTTTTACTCGTATTTAGTTTGTACTTCACACGATTCACATAAAGTTCATTATGGTTACAAAAATTCGCTTCCAGTCCCTTCCGCAGTGCTGTAAAAATGTGCTCACAATGATTCTCGTCAACCTATAGCGTTTAAAGGCTAGATTATATTTTTATTGTAAACAAAAGGTTTTTACACAATTAATCTTCGTTTGCAAACAACAAACTGTTTTGAAAGTGGGAAAGCTTCAACTTTGCTGACAGTATTATGGGGATGTAGGTCTTATATTCTGCCCTCTTTGTCATTTTTCTTTGAAAAATGTCCATTACGCTAATTTTGCTTAACAATAAAAACTGAAACTAAATAAGATAATAATAACGCACACACTCAACATAGCCCCGCACTAGGGAAACCCTGTGTCGCGGGTGCCATGGACACACTTAGACAACCACAAATTACACCCAAACTCACGAGAGAAATAATTGTAAGCCATACAACTATTTCTCTCGGCCCGGGAATCGAACCTGGGACCTCTGCGTGGCAGTCCGGCATGGTAACCGTTCGGCCACGGAGGCAGTTAAATTTAAAAAAAAACGGAGAAGTTAAAGTTAAAAAAAATAATTATGAAAAAACCGCTTATGTAGAAGTCATTTGGCTGATGCCAGTAATGTTAATTACTCAATTTCGCTAAAAATATCGATTATGTTAGTTATGATCAATGGTCGGAAAAAGTGTTCCACATATCAGTGCTTCCAGTGAAAAAGGGAATAACTTAAAATCGACACTTTTCGGGAGAGGCAAAAACCATTATTTTATTGATTATTGGTTTGATCACATTTATTATTAGTATTTTTTATGATTTCTAGCATTGTATACCTAATGCTAGAACTCATAAAAAGTACTAAGTATCTAAGCTCTATTAGTTAAGCATTCAGTCACATTTTCTATATATTTTTTAAGCTTTTTTCGAGTTGCGTCCTTGTTTATTAATGCTTAAGGGTAATAAAACGACTTATGTTAACAAACTTTAAGACATAATTTCATTTATTCCCTTAACTGCGTCTGTTCTGTAGCTATAACAGTACTTATGATACTAACCACATTGATAAAAGACATAAAATCATTAAAGGAATGAAACGACAAGCTTTCTGTTGCGAACTATGAACCAATAGCAAAACGATATATTTGCGGGTATGAACAATCCTGTCCAGTGTAACAAACGGAATGCTCGATTGTACCCACAGACATATTATATCTGTCTGGTTATACCTTTATGTACACTGTGGAATAAGGCAATAGTCGCTTTAGTCCTATTTTTTTCCTAGTTATTATGGAACAATACGAAAAGTGTCTTTATAAAAAATATATCTGTACTGAGTCGTTAAACTTGTTTTAGACTCGAAAAAAATGCCCGATAACTAAGATTATGCCTTTAAAAACAGTGAGTTATGCCCTTAGTGCAATAAGAAAAACGACGTTAAGCGACTTCTTGAGAGATGTCCTATTGATATGTTATGTAATCAATTACGCTGAAGCCAATGGTACAACAAAAACAAAAGGGCATAATTCGTCTTATTCCGTTTTTCACTGGAGGCACTGATATGTGCTTAGATAGATACATGTAGGTATAGATAGAGCTGCAAGGATCGACATAGAGTTGTAAAAATATTAATTAATTACTGTTTCGAATTCCGGATTTCCAGAAATGGTTTTACTGCATCTTAGGACACTACTGATATAGAAGTTGCATTTTAAAATAATTCTAATGGTGCCAGTAAAATGCAGTAGATAACTAAACTTTTAAGAGAATAAAAAGTAACGAGAATGGTCACTCTCCGTCGCTCCCTTAATACCGCATATTGACGGTCACATTAACAGAACGGCGACATTTGCTTGTAGAACTAAAGAAAAAAAATATAAAAAATTTTATTTACGAGGGGAGATTTAGGACATTTTAGCTTGAACGAGAATCGTTGCGATCACGCTCTAAAAATAATTTAATTAAGTTCAAAAACACTGTATAACAGATGTGTGAGTGCTTTATAGATCTTAGCGACATAACATTTTAAGAGGTATTTTTGGTTACAGGTATACTTGGAAATTTCATGGTGCTAGTCGCTACGATACTCCCACATCTGCATCACCAACTATATCATTAACTAAAGTGATATTAGATTAAATTAATAGTATATACTCCTGTATATTTTGTATTATAGTATGTGCCATACACTTGTAATTTAATGTAGAAGCGCAATATTTTCTATAAAATTGTAATTTCAGTTTCCTTCCTTACATATTATAGCAATACCGTATGAAACACAATAAAGATTTATTCATAAAGGCACGTAAAAATGAATTAAAGATACAATAAGTAATATAATTTTGTTTTTTTTTCCCTGAATCCTACCACTCTACCAAGGACGTGTGACTTCCCCAGTACGCATTGGGTTTGCGGGTGGAAATGGAAGGCTATACCAACTCTCTGAGGAAGTCCATCGGCTGCTATATTGCCAGGGAAAATGCAGTGAATCCTGTTACGTAATAAATAATAAATCGATACAGAACGAGTGGACCCAAACTATTCCCTGTTTAGGTACACTCGGCCACACAAAGCTTAAAAAACCGTCAATTTTTCAAGTATGAACTAGAATGCTTTGTAAATTGCACGTTGACGTCCCCAATACGGACGTAAATCTATGGGTTAATACAGTAAATCCTGTCACGCAATTAATCGATATAAAACGAGTAGAGCTAAACTAAATTATATCCTGTTTAGGTACACTTAGATACACGTAACGCTATAAATATTTAATTACAAATTAGCATGCTGCGTAATGTGTAAATCACTTAAGATAGGTACCATTTTCAATAAAAAAATTATGACACGTAAAAAACAGTAGATCTGACCCAATGTAACTGTCGATTCAGAATAGTTTTAAAAAAATAGTCGACTATCTTGGCGATTCTTGTTTCTGAAATTTTGCTACGTAAACGTAAAGTTTTGTAGAGGAATCGACAGTAGAGATGTCTCATGCCCAGGGATGGGACAGCTAGAAACGACGACTAATTTTTAATTAAATGTGTACTCAAATGAGTGATGAAAGCTCGAATCAATGTCTTCTAAATGTTAAACAAAATGAAATAAATAACAGTTTATCATTTTGAGCAAATCGATACGCTTGTCAAAGTTCAATTTGAAACTGACAAATGTTTTATTCGTTAGCTAATTAATTCGGACACTTTCTGCTTTGCATAAACAGTTACTCAGCACGAATTGATGATTATTGTACAACCTGCCGCGGAAAACTGATTTACTGCAGCCGGAACTCGATAACGGTTGAGTTTGACATTTATTTTTACATTTGTTAATTTTATTACAATCAGTTAGACGTTAGTTGACTGTTAGTTAATCGTGCAATAACGAAGAATTTCAATTAGTCGCGCTTTGTTGCATATAATTCTCGTCAACATTTCTTCCTGCACGCCCGGTTGAGCTTTACCGAGTTGCAGGTTGCATAATCGAAGAAATGAATGTTCACTTCAAAGCTTGCATAGCCAAAAAGTACGCCCGCACACCGACAACAGGTGCGGCGGCGCTACTATCGCATCCCAGTTGGCCCACGCGCCCCCCTCTCCGAGCCGACTCACCTCAGTTTGAGTTCGTTCGCCGTTCTCTTCGGAGTCTATCACGCTAGGCTTATAGCTTTTGCCCAGTGCTCGCGCAAAACTTTTTCCTAATAATTCGAAATACAAACGAAAGACGTGATTTTAAATTTTTGTATTGTGAAACTGTGCGGAAGAGAAGATTGTTTTGGACGGTATTGGAATTTGAAGTGCTCCGTGTTTGTACTGTGAGTGTGTTGTGGTCACAGGTGTCGCATTCCAGGGACGTCGTCGCAGCCTCTGGACCCGGCACACTGGGCAGGTGAACCGCTAGTCAACCCTATTTTTACCGGTAAGTGTAGGTACCGAACAAACTTACATTGCGATATTAATATCTTGTTGACCAAGCAGTGCTTAAACGAGCTTTTGTGAAAAGCGTGGCTTATCAAAGTAACCGCGTGGTAACAAACAGTTTTGAATATTGAAACAATTAAATTGCTCAGAGTGTAATAAAATAATCACAAATAAAATGTAAAAGAAAAAAATCCAATATGTAGGTTGCTTTAAAGTTTTTAAAGTTGATTAAGCTTTTGTAGTATGAAGGTATTTTAGTTACTTAAATCGTCGTACGTTTGCACGCATAATAATAAATATACCAACAGTTTTTAATAGTAATTTTCTAGTATGCAAGAAGTTATGTAAAAGATTACGACAAATTTGCTCAACTGTAGTCAAATCGGCAAAAAATTGCGATTTAATGATTGTATTAAAAATGGTTTACTTTAATAACTTTGTAGAATATTCTTAGCAAAAACGCATCAATTATCTTTAAAAAAGCACGCGATTTATTGACTGGCACACATTATGCACATTACGTACTTAAATATTTTAATGTAAGGTTTTTTAAATTTTAGTACACCTACAAAATTCTTTTATTTTTAAATTGTTTAGTTTGTTTATGGTTTAACCAAAGACCTGACAATTTTATTGGGTTTAAGAGTGTTTTTATTTGTTCGAGTGGTTCACTTGAGGGTACGTTTTAAAACGGAAGTTCATCGATATTGTACTGCTGGTTCTAAATTTAAATTTTCATTACCAAATTCAATATTTCTTTCAACAAGTACAGTCAAGTTATACTATAATATACGTAACGTGACAGCTACCAGAAGCAAGGCAATTAAAATGTCGGTAGTTGATGTCAAGCGTCAATATCGCAACCATGTCGGGGTCCAAAATAGTATTGTCCTAGAAACCGAAGTAGGCTTAAAGAGCAGTGTTAAGTAGTTAAACATAATTTTAAGGAAATTATAAAAAGAGTAAACCCATGACTGATCAGAGACTAGTTACAAGAGCACGACGTCCTAACCAACTACGCCAAATAAATTGTAAAATGTCACTATTTGAGAAGAGTATAATTGCAATGGCACCAAAAATCTATAATAAATTGCCATTACAGGTAAGGCAGAATGAAAATTTCGCGAAATTTAAACGCACATTATTTGAGTATTTAATTGAAAAATCATTTTATACATTAAAGGAATTTTGCTAACTAATTTCACATTAATTAATTTATTATTTATTATTGAGACGAACGTGACTGTATGACATTGATTTATTTACATTGATTATTATCTTAATTAAATCACTTTTGTTTTGATGTCCTAACTGTTGTAGATTTTAAGACTTGGTCCTGTGAAGGTCGAAGCCTATAATCAGTGGTTTATGACTATTTAATAATAATTATTAGTGTTATTTTATTATTATTTGGAAGTATTGGACAAGTATAATTAATAATAATAGTATAATTCGTATGCCTTGATGGCCCGTCATGGCGATCATAAAATAAATGTTATCATCTTTATTGTACCCATGATGACGAATAATAATATGATTTGATTTTATTTGAGAGACTGGCAGTATTCTCCAAGTGAAGCTGGAAACTGAAAAAAGTTTTTTCACTTCTCATGCTCTTGAAGTTCGTATTTATGCTGGGTGTAGGCTGCATAAAATAGGATTTTATGCTCTAATGCATAAAATAAAAAACCATCACATTAAATATGTCTAATTGTTGTAAGTTTACTTTCAATTTTAATTAATAATCGTTTATTTGTAATATTGATGTTTAACTTCCTCGCAATCGAAGTGAAAAGCAGAGTGTATAACTCGTCATAAAACCCATTTTACCCTCGACTTATCCACTCTCGCCTGCGGGTCGGGTAGATATACTCGTCTCGCGTAAAAGGACGCGTTTTGTGCACTTGTTGTACAATCTACTATTAACCTTCACTACAGTTCAGTTTTTTCTTTATTTATAACAAGGCTTTTCACACTACTCTATACGGTGTTTGTAGAAAATCTGAAATTGCGTGGTCAGTTAGTGGTACTTTTGAGTTTAATGCAATAACTTATGTAAGTATAAAGTCTTTCGGCTGTTTTATGTAAAGAGCCTCGCAGAACAATCTTATCTTAATTCAGAAATTGTTATTTTATTTTTAAATGTGCTAAAGTTATTTTCTTGTTTAATTAATATAGATTAAAACAATCTGTACATATTGTAAACAGGCGTTTATCAATTAACAATTAATTTATTTAAATTTAAAAAAATAAAACAAACTTACGGGAGGGAATAAAGCACAAGAAAAAAGCTAACCTAATTACGCCCTTGATAAGCCTCAAGGGCGTAGTTAGGTGCAGGATGCAGGCCTATTGTCTTCATTCACCCTAATGGGAGAAAAGAGACCGTGGACAAACGGTAAGAAACTGCTTATCATTTAATGAATTTGTGCATTGTACAGGTAAGAACAGTAAAATCAACCGATGATATCAACTCTTGACACCATCTTGAATTGACGCCGCCCATAAATACCTAAGAATAACGTCATACCAACACAGTGGTTGTTGCATTGTTTGTATCTAAAGAAAACATTGAGTCGTATATTCATTAAATAGCTCTCTAGATATATTAAAACATTGTACTGGTATGTTTATGAAAAAATCGATGGGAGAAACGCACGGAGGCTAAGATAAATAAACAGGGTTAGGAATTATGAATATATTTATGTTCTTATTATTATGATAATTATCATTGCCGATCCATAGTTTTATCTCTTTCATTTCTGATTTAATTTGAAATTTATCATGAGCATCTCAGCGAAGGAGAACATAGTAGCGATACAACGTAGTAGCGGTAGTGGCAGTAGAGTTCCTTGTGAAAGAGTTCGTCCAGGGAAGTGCTGCCACCTTACCTATTTCTGCCGCCAAACAGTAATGTTAGCATTACCGTATTCCGGTTTTGAAGGGTGCTGGTGAAATTACAGGCACATGGGACTTGTCAACTTATGTCTCAGAGTGACGGGCGCTGTGGCAGTGCCTCTTAGATCTTTGCGATTTAAAGCTCTGAGTTGTACTGCAACTGTTATGGACAGGCGTGTAGCTTACACTCAGGCGCACGACTTGTTCTGCTTGGAAGTGATGAAACCTGCATTTCGAAGAAGGTTCACAACTCTCGGAAAATGTGTAACGTCCCCTACCGGCATTGGGCCTGTGTGGCGGACCGTAGTCCGCCGTATAGGCCTTAACCTTTACCCTCACCTGAGAGGAGACCCGTGCCCAGCAGCGTAATGTATAAATGGATTGATGATGAAGTTCTGATGAAAAATGACAAACGGTGAGAAAACAAATTAAACACGAAGCTAAATCTTTAGATAAATTTTCTAAACGATTTGGTTTGCTGATGTATTTCAAACATACTGTTAATATTATGGCGGTTTGTGAGTTGTGTTTTGAAATTTAAAGAAAATATTCACTTCTAAGCGTAGCAAATTAGGGATGACTGCGATTTATTGAATTTCACCCGCTTTCCTTTCGATTATATCGATTTGAATAAAACTTGGCACATAGGTGAAACGCAGAGAGAAATGCGCCGCGATGCTCTGAGGCCGGTTTCAGAGGATTGCAATTTGTACTTTATTTGAATTGAAATAGCACAAAATATAAATTGATAAATTTAATGTCCTCTACTTTCCCATCTGCTGGTTTGCACTGGCCTTTATTTATTTATTCTTTATTTAACAGTTTATTGTACAGGAAAAAATACAAAAAATCGCGATTAAAACAAGGAAAATACAAACAAAAGGTTCTGCTTATTTCTAACAGAAATGTCTTCCTGCAAACCTAAATATAGGCCACTGTAACTAAAAGAACGGGCTTACGTAAACAACAAAACAAAAACAATGTAATACAAAAACCATATAACAATATTAAAGTGTTATAAACTGTATAAATACATATTTCATAGTAGCCTTAAGAGGTTAACACTTGCCTATGACAAAAAAACGACAGTTTTTCAACAGATATTTTTATAGCCCCACACTAGGGAAACCCAGTATCGTGGCTGCCAAGGACATATACATAGACGACCAGATATTGCACCTAAACTCACGAGAGAAATAAGTGTAGGCCATACAAATATTTCTCCCGGACCGGGAATCGAACTCTGGGCCTCTGCATGGCAAGCCAGCATGATAACTGATCGGCCACGGAGGCAGTTAAAATTACACTGATTTTTATTTACTTTTTATTAGATTATGTATTGCGTCTATTCTTTGAAACCATTTTTAACCCAAATTATAAAAATAATTACAGTAAATGAAAGGAAAATATGGGGTTTGATGAGAGAATACTTTATGTTTATGCTTTAGAATACATATATATTTCATTTAGCCGTTTTTGTTATTCTTTTACATTACCATTTGGCTATTGCAATCTACTATAACATCTATTTGAGAATGCTTAAAGCTTAAATTTGAATTATAGTAGTCAATGGAAATTTGCATATTGACCTTTCTATTTTTCTAGGTACTTATATGAAGCTACACATTGACGGATCTTGTTCCGTTGCTTTGGAGACGACATTCGAACAAAAGTGTATAGCTTGTTGTGCTGTTAACTGTACGAATCATAGAATAATAAATTAAAATTGGAGGTAGTTATATACCTAGAGGTATATATAACCTACTAATACTACCTATAGTAATTTTGTATGTAAATTAGAATTTACATATAAAATCACTTCACTATGTGCAACGTATATTATTATCTATTTTTTACTTGACTGATCTAAAATACGCACTTAAAAGATTTAAATTATGAATTTCACAAACTATGCTCTATAGTACACAACATCCGTGCTTACCTTTATTTTTTAATTTATAAAACAAACTGTCACTATACAACAAGCTATTCATTTATAAAGTAATCTATGGTACCTATAGAACTCTAGTGCAGTGCCAGCAGCTCAAACAGCCAAAGCCTACAAATGGTTCAAAAAATGATTCTCCAAACTATTATCAATGTGCCCTGGTACACTAACACTAACACTGAAATCCACGAATACCTGGAAGTAACCATCACAGTCAAAGAAGAGATTGTCAATTCAACTCAGAGATACCATTATAGGATCTATAGGCACCCCTAATGCACTGACATCACAGCTTATAACCCGAAGCTATAGTAAAAAACTCAAAATTTATTTAGATAAGATTTATTTCATTATAAAAAAAGAAAACTATCCTGCAGAGAGAGATTCCAGGAGGAAGTTCACTTAACCTGGAACGCTGATTACAAATTGAACACGCCAAGACAAATTGTAAACTATTTTGCCCTGCTTGTCATAAACGACGCATTTGCATTTTGATGGTATTCGAGTTATCGGCACCTGATAATAACTCAATGTCGCTAAAATGTCAATTACGTTGTTCAGTAGGGCTAGCACACTGACTGGGCGCGACTAGCGCGAGGGCGACATAAAGCACGAGATGCCGCACATCGCGCCCTGTCGTGCTAGCCCCAAAGGACTGCAGAATTGTTCAACTCCTACAATAGTTACAATTCCTTTCGAATCTAGTGGGAGACAACAAGTTTTGCTTCATCTTAGAAAATAAACATACCTCTAGTTGGCAGTCGGTTCGCCAAAGAGAGGAAACTTTATACATACGACCACAACACCTATATTCATTAATATTAACCTTTGCTAATGCAGTAACATCTGCCGACGTGTGTGTTCACTTCAATAACAACTTAATTAAAGTCCTCGCTTGTGAAAATACAAAGATAGTCATTAGTAGGCTATTTCAATGTTATTTCTAGAGAGGCAGCTTTACCAGGTGCAAAAAATCTTTAATGAGGTAATGTAAACATTTGAATATACCGTTGACCTATAGATATCTTAACTCAGGTGCATATTTTTAGTAACCCGTATATTTTTATTTGTTTTTTATAATATGCCAGAGAACCACGCCTCGCCTCAAACTAGGGAATTTCTGGTACTATGCAACTGAATTTCGTGTGGGGTATTTATCAGAACGACCAGACCAGAATCATCGTAGGAAAAGTAATTTCCTAATTTGGTACTACCGAGAATCTAACCCGAGACCTAATCCAACGCCCACAGTATAAACCGTTGGGCCACCGATGTCATCACTACTTATAAGTATAAACTCTAAACTAATTATCAGAAATTTTTGATTGCCATTTCCCGGAAATTGAAACCAATACTATCCCTAACCGAAAAAGTAGGTTAGGGATAGTATTGGTTTCAACGTGCGACTTGTTAGTCTTGTTAGCTTGCGCACATTTTTTTTTGCAAATTGGCATGAAACCGAAAAATTAGGTCGAAGAAATCCATTTAAGACAAACGGTTACACACGAAGATAACGTACGTACAGTTAGTTGTATATGTAGTAGTGAAATCATTAAAACAACTATTATTTTTCTTTTATTTCTACATTTTAGGAAAATTCACAATTTAATTACGAATATATTTATATCTATGCGTAGTACATTATCGCACGTTGAAATCGACACTGTCACTAAACGAAAAAGTCAACTCTTGGGAAATGGCCATTAAAGTTTCTGAAATTGAGTTTAAATTTGAATAGCGAGAGTTTTATTTTTGATGCTTTTGTTTTCAACGTGCGATATATATTCGATCTTGATTTTTAATCGTTTCTTATGAATCGTAGTAAATAGACAGGTTTAGCCAGGGTTTGTGAAGCTATACTTAGGTTATTGGAATTTAAGTTATTGGACTGCCTCCTTGGCCGAACGGTTATCATCCTGGTCTGTCAAGCAGAGGCCCCTTGTTCGATTCCTGGCGCGGCCAGGAGAAATATTTGTATGGCTTACATGTATTTCTCTCGTGAATTTGGGTGTAATTTGTTGTCGTCTAATGTGTGTGTCCATGACAACCGCGATATAGGTTTTCCTAGCGGTATGAATGTGTGCCTTATTATTATTATTGTCATCTTTACATATAAGTAACTCGTGTTTCCACAAAATAGTTAAATAATAAATAAATAAATATTGGACAATATCACATACGTGGCTCCGATTCAAAGTAAGTAATTATAGCACTTGCGTTAAAGAAATCGGAAACGACGGTACCAGAGACACCCAGACCCGAGACAATATAGAAAAGTTGGTTTCATTACAACCTGGCCGGGGATCGAACCCGGGACCCCAGAGATGGCGACACCATGAAAGCCGGTGTGCAAGCCTCTCGATCACAGAGCGCGTCAAAAGTTGGCTATACATTAACGACAATATCCTAATTCCATTAACAAATTTCATGAAATTGGACGCTATACATAGAAAAACCTTACAAGAAAATTCAAAAAAACATTCCAAAAAAGTTATTATTTGAAGCAATGACCCGATGTGGTTACGAAGTATTTTAGTGTAAAACGAAATGGCATTGTTTGCTAACCAGCTTTGATACTTCAACGGCTTTCAAACTGTCAAATTAGATACGGTATGTATATACAAAAAACGTTTGTAGGCTGTTTTACCAATAATATTTCATCGGCAACTATTATAAACGAAGATCAATTCCAAACGAGAGCGTTCGAGTGAGTAATTAAAAAAAAAAATCTCGAAACTTAAAACTATGTTTAAGTTGTTGATGTCCAAACTCACACTAAAACTATCTTTATTTCATAGGTAAGCAAATTACACTTGAAATCATCATATTGGCTAAACTCTACTGCCCATTCTTAAGGCAGATTCCCCTGAGAAAAAGAGCAAGAATCTCTAGGGGTTGCTCTTTGTAAATATACAATTCTACATCTACAAACATCATAATAGATTACGACGAGACTGCCTATAAAAGCTAAATGGGTCACTACCCCGGATTTTTGTCATCCAAGACAAAAACTATATAAATAAACTTTTAGTATGAAGTTTTTGTTTCACTACAGTTTTAAACCTCGTGAATGGCAATCTTAAATATCTACCGGAATTCTTAAAATAAGTTAAAGAATCGTATACACCGTCCAAAGTTAAAGTGCAATTTTTTCCGACACGTCTCTTTTATTTTTACATCAGCGACACCAGACTCGGGTTAAACTTTGGACTGTTCGTGATTGACGAGGCATTGAGTTGAATTTTTATCGTAATTGTTAAGGTGTGTGTGCTACTGACCGTACATTTTACATCGATATTTGGGTGGGTTCAAATCAGAGTTCGAAGTGACAATTATCATCGATATTGATAAATGTACTTTGATAATATTATTTTAATATTTATAAATTGTAGCTAGCAATGTGTTTGTGTAAGGAATGTGTCCAAAAAGTGTCTAAAGTTACTGTCAAAAAAGTCACAACCCACTATGGGTCATCTTATGATTTTTTTTTTCCTGTTTGGGGTATACGGACAGTTTTTAATTTGGACTAAGCAGATTTTTGTTTAAATTCACTGGTTATACACATTCGGCTCAGAACTTGCTCGAAACTCTATCCCGGTAAAGTTACAGGAGAAGGCCTTGTAACATTTTGTTTCCAGTTAATTTGGTGACAATACAATAATCTGTAATTATGTAACGAGCCCACAAAGCGCACACACTCATACGGGGGTAGTAGGGAAACCCAGAATCGCGGGTGCCATGGACACACACATAAACACCCACAAATTACACTCAAACTCACGAGAGAAAAAATGTAGGCCATGTAAATATTTATCGGAGGCAATTATAAACTTGTGCTGTCACTCTACCAACATTCATTCTTTCTATATGACCAAACCATCGAAGCATCCCTGCATCATCTCTTATACCTACCACAACGCTCTCTTACTTCACTTTTCGGCTTTCTCTCTTTAAGACTAAATACCGCCACATATTGTGCAAACCTCTCGTTTCTATGATAGTTTTTTGGTGTAATAATTGTGTTAACGCCAATTATTAAAGCATTCAAGTTAACATTATATATTATTACAATAGTAACTACAGAACTTTATTTTTTTGTCTATGGAAAGTATATTATAATAACGTGATCTGTGGGTTATAAAAAAAATGATCTAATAGCGGTTGAGAAAAGATTGTGAAAACGAATAGACGAAAGTTTTATTGAAGAAATCGTCTACAACAATTCTGACTTTAACAAAACCTTGTTTGTTTAATGTTTTTTCATTTATAATTTATTGTTTAATTCATATGTAAAACAATGCACGAAAATTAGCACCTTGTCTAAACCAATTTAATTGGACCAAATACAGTTTAGCATTAATTACAGAATGGGCGTTGATTACAACATTGTTATACGTTAGATGTAGCATTGAACTTTATTGTTGTTACCTACTTAGTTGCCTGCACAACTTTAAATCGGTTTTATGTGAAGGCAAACTGTCTTTGCCCTTGCGTTATTTGAACGTATTCTAAGCACAAATATGAATCGTGCTAAATAACAATGCGAGTGATTATAAATTCGTTTTCAACACTTACACGTTGGACACGGTATGTTCGATGAATGGTAATGTTCGATTCACGCCTTTGTGTTCGGTCACATCTGTATTTTAATACGAAATCATTATTTCGAACCCATCTGAGCTCGACGACGTGCTAGAGCGATTTGTTTTTTTTTTACCGTAATTTCGTCGTGACGTCGATACCATTAAATTTCAATAAAATTTATGTTTTCGAAGTAGGTGCAGTCGGAGATATTATTTACGTTCATAATGTTTTTATTATCGTCAACCCATTTGTACGTCCCACTGCTGGGCACGGATCTCCTCTCATCCGAGGGTTTAGGCCATTTTTGATGGCCTCTGTGGTTGAGTGGCTTGCCACCGGTTTTCATGGTGTCGCCATCTCTGAGGTCCCGGGTTCGATCCCCGGCCGGGTCAATGTAAAAATATAAATTGTCTATTGTTTTCTCGGGTCTGGGTCTTTGTGGTACCGTCATTGTTTTGGATTTCTATAACACAAGTGCTTTAGCTACTCAGTTTGGGATCGAAACAACGTATATGTTGTCTAAAAAAAAACCACAGTCCACCACCCGACCCAGATGATATTTTCTTTCGCCGAAAAGCTTATGGTAAATTTCAAATTAAATTTCGCTCATAAGTTCCGAGAAACTCAAAGGCGAACACAGATTCGAACCCACAGTATAGGTTCGATATACGAGGCGGTAGGTCAAACCATTAGGCGACACCGGCTTAAAATTGAAGAGACCAGGGAAAGAATGATCAAAGTCACTTAAAACACGTTTTGAGTTATTACCGCCCATCCAGTTCGGTAAATGCTGAGCGTAATTTATCTAAATCCGAAAAAAGTTCAATTTCCTGAGAAATTAGCTTTTAGTTCTAATCATAAAAATGCTTGCGACGAAATGGTAGAAAAGTTAAAAAGATTTATAAATAGTTTTGGTTAAAATGGATTCCATAGCGTTACATACATTTATGCCAGCATTCACTTTTATTTCAGGTAGTATTTATCTTTTTCACCAATATTGAAAAGTTTTTTTCCTAAAATTCTCCTCAAGTGACTTTGATCATTATTTCCCTGGACTCTTCAATTGTTTTTATAAAAGGCTTATAATGAATTGTTTCAATATGACCTGCATTTTTTAAATAAGGTTGTTAGCGGACTCTGTAACACCATTGACACGAACCATTTAAAGTCGATGTCAAAATATTAAGGCAACTTAATTAAAGAGTATGTCGATATTTATTGCATTATAACTGAAATTACGCAGAATTATAGCTTAATAATTCATGCGATAAAATCGATGGGTAGTGAGCCAACAAATCTCCATTTAAGTCGGTTACTGGAGAGATAGCATCGAAAAGCCCGGCCAAAGCAAAAAAAAACTATCCTTTTTATGAATATGGTAAGAAGAAATCAAGATAACATAGCGAATGCAATAGTCTATTATTCATATCTTCTAGACAATAAAGTCCCGAGTTCCATGACAAATTTTAAAACCAGGCGTAATATGTTATGTTCTTCTTTGTACAACTCGTTTCTGACGGTGTGTTTATCTTTTATTGCTACTAGGCTCCCAGAAGTTCTATTCAAATGGCTCCTACTTACGGTCTCGCATTCAAATAGGTTACAAAGTGAATAAAGAGTAAGAGCAAAAGGAAATTACAGAATCTATAACGTACGGGTAAGAGGTAGAACGGAATTTTTATGTCGCAGTTTTCGTATAGGGGGTCTATTATTGTTTGGTATCTTTATAGGCTCTATCGACATTTTTATTGTTACCGCGAGTACATTTGTAAAGTACTCGGGTGAGAATTATACACGACGCATTACCCAAGGTGACGCGGATTATAATTGCGTCTCGCGGCATTTAGGGTTTTGCAATAGAATTGTTTTACCTCAGCTTAATGTAACCTGCTGTGGAATGCTGTAAAGGCCGTGTCTGGCAGCCTTTGTGAAGTAAGTGGGACGAAGGGTCTAATTTATAAAACGAGACAGCTATGAGAATTCAGCTATTCTATAGCAACTATCCCGTAGACAAAGATAGAGGATGACAAATTGGATAATTAGTTTAAAATCACGATGTTGTAAAGCCTGTACAGTTTTATTGCCTCATCGTAAAGGTTGCAATTGGTTGTTTTTATACCTGTCATAGGAGAAAGGTTAAATCGTAAGCGAGTCCTGGGAAATTTTATTATGCATAAAATTTGTCGAGTAAACGAATGGCTCAAATCTTGTTATTACGTCGACGCTATTATTTTGTAAGGATCCGTATCAGTAGTCTGTTATTTGTAAGATTGCTCGCGTGACTTACCAAATTTTGATGCAACCGAATCCTGGTTTTCTTAGTATTGGGCGTTTTGAAAGAATGCGAATATAAAAAAAACAAAAACAATTGGCTTACGTAGCTCCGATCAAGTAGCCTAGATAAGCCGATGGAAACATATGATTTGTAGAGGTTAGTATTAAAATTACCAGCACGCTCCGTTGTCGGGTTCAGACACGACACGACTTCTGAGTAGCTGTATGCTCCATAAATCTTGTATAGAGTGGTATGCAGCTGTTAAAGCTCGCTGCTCACCCTTGTTGGGAGCTGCATAGACCTAGGTACGTTTACGGTATTGGTTTGGCAGCAAAAAAAGAAATTAAAATAGTCACTATGCTACACAAACAAATCACTCCATAATTTTATGTAAATTTTGTGTTCCTTCACAGATCTCTCCTGGCGGTTTTTATTTTTTCTGAATACATTTAGAGATTTGTCTAATTAATACATACATGAGCTCATTCTAAATTGATACCTCACCCTCTAATTAGAACAACGAAGCAGCAAACACAACTGTATTTGTTTTGTGCACACAATTTAGCCGTAGGCAAGGTAATTGTTACAACAAAATCCTTAAACATTGTAATACTTATATTACCTTAATAATACCTATTTGGACTTCACTCACTACCACTTTGTTACGACATGTAAGCTATTTTGTCGTGATTGTTAATACAACAATATACTAAAACTTGTAATAAGATGACGTAAGGCATAACTTAATGCCGTTTACAGACAAAAGCGAGATCAGGGTGACTTGGTGAATTATTTTCGACTTATAGGGATATGAATATAATAGAAATATCTCATTAAGTAGGTACGGCATTTGTATCAGATAAGTTATGAAATACATGAAACGTTTCCTTAAGGGAATGACAATTGCAGTACACCACCATTAAGACAACTTTGTAAATGGATTATTTAGTTGATTCGTATCAATAGGACTTGAAAGGCATATAACAGAGTTTCTTAACCTGTGGTCCATGGATCTCTAAGGGGTCCAGCATACATACCCCGAGGGTCCCTGACGGACAAGTCTACCTAGCATAATGCATTAATATAACAGTTGGTGTACAATATAATAAATAGTAATAGTAAATAGGAACGGTGTGCATGACCTTTTTGAATTTTTGCGCCTTTTGACGACTATCCATTATTGAAGCGAGCGAGATTGCAATCGCGCGTCAATGCAACACGCGAGTCTCTCTTCTTCTTCATCATTATCTCCCGTGGTCTTTGTAAATTTTGAGAGGGATCGATGACTTGAAAAATTCATGTTTCATTCCTTTTTTAATCGTTTTTTTAGAGTAGTAGCAGTATATAGTAATGTCAGCATTACGGTGTTCCGGTTGTGAAGGGTAAGGATGCTGGTTAAATTACAGGCACATGGGACTTGTCAACTTATGTCTCAGAGTGACGGGCGCTGTGGCAGTGCCTCTCAGATCTTTGCGATTTAAGGCTCTGAGTGGTACTGCAACTGCTATGGACAGCCGTGTAGCTTACCATCTGGCGCACGACTTGTTCGTCTCGTCACTTATATTATTAAGAAAAACATCGTGATGAAACCTGCATTTCGAAGAAGGTTCACAACACTAGGAAAATGTGTGAAGTCCCCTACCCGCATTGGGCCCGCGTGGCGGACCTTAATCCGCCGTATAGGCCATAACCTTTACCCTCACCTGAGAGGAGATCCATGCGCAGCAGCGTGATGTATAAATGGGTTGATGATTATGATGAAGTTCTGATTAAAAGTGACAAACAGTGAGTGACAAACAAATTAAACAAGAAGCTAAATCTTTAGATAAATTTTCTAAACGATTTGGTTTGTTGATGTATTTCAAATATACTGTTAATATTGTAAGCACGGCAGTTTGTGAATTGTGTTTTGAAATTTGAAGAATATATTCACTTCTAAAATATTCACTTCTTCTAACTTATGTCTCAGGGTGACGGGCGCAATGGCAGTGCCCCTCAGATCTATGACATTGCAACTGTTACGGACAGGCGTGTAGCTTACCGTCAGGCACACGGCTAGTTCGTCTGGTCATTTAATATTATAAAAAAAATGTCGGTTTTAAAAACGATAATGAGTTCAAAAGACCTGAAGAAGTACTTAACGTTGCTTACTGTACTATACTTAATGTACTTAACATTAACATTTCAAAACAAACAAAGCTCGCCTTAAATCTCTCGATACAGATACGCAAGTGAAGAGACCACAGATAATAATAAGTAACCTGTTAATTTAAATAAAGGTGAAAATGTAACGAGTTCAATAGAACCGCCTGCACGGAATGCATAAGCCGAGATTGTTGTCGACCTCAACACCAACCGAGGACATAGTGAGGACGCACTTTTACTTCACACTTTGTGATCTACGACTGCGATTGGCTTTTGCATGTCGAATAAAGGGAACAAAGATTTGAAAAGGGTATGAACTGACAGGTAACCTTCTGTGATGGGAGATGCATAATAGGAGTTGGCGGAGACTTTTAAAGTGTCTGTGGTAAGGCTGTCTTATGTGCTTTTGTTTAAGAAGCGAAGCGTTCTGCGAACGCGCGCCACACACAAGTGAAGTTTGATCCTGATTTGGATATCAAATCAGCCAATGAAAGTCAATCTGTAGGCTCGATGTAGTATTATATTAAGGGTCGTTGTTTTTCAGTATTGCTCTCTTGCTCAGTGTTAGTATTCTACAGTTTTAAAATAACGTGCTAAATAACTAGTAAATCTCCACATAAAACGACTTGATTTTACACTAAGGACACTTCAGTTTTTTTTATATTAAATAGACATTCAAAGACGCGGTCGTAAGATGGAACGAATCTCGCCCATAAGATGCTTAATTCAATCGCACTTTAAAGACATTTCCGAAAGTTACATCTATATCAAACTACGAAATGCCTAATGGGCCGCGCGATCTGTGATGGTCTTCTTAATACATTTTAGAATATTGCGCATGAGCATCGATGTAGTTCTATGTAACAGTAGCAAATTACGTTGTGTAAAATCATTACGTTAGATCGTCTGCAACGACATTTCCATTCAGGTTGCAATTATCGGGCGAATCAACATATTTATTCGAACATTTTTATATTACATACCGCCGAAGGCTAATCTGTATTACTTTAAGCTCGCTCTTAGTAATTTTTGATTTATTTGATAAAATTGATAAAATTTAAGTTTTATGTGTAATCGTTTCATCTTCTTCTCGTATCTGTTTTCTAGTCAGAAAAGTTTATTTCTTGAAGTTTATACTGGGACACCAAACTAAAACTCTATACCATTCCATTGGTGTAATACCAACTAACGATTTTTTGTCGATCTGTTCATATTCAGCTTGTAATTAATTCAGTTTTTGTAAACGGAAGTTTACAAAAACTACTTTAGACATCGTGATTGCGTCGCCCTTGTCCTATCACGTATTGTCACTGTCAAAATGTTTTATTGATGCCTGACAAAACGAATTGCATTAGCAATTATTATTTTGAATGATTGATTTATTTCTGAAGGTGTGTTGTTCAGTTACTAGGAGTCTAACTAGATATTGTCGTTGAGTCAACAGGTGTGTAAAACCCCAATAAAATGTTTATATTTTTGAATTTCGATTTTGTTGTACAGAGTTTAAAAATATCAAGAATATATTAAATGTGTGTGTGTATACATGTTTTAGTTAATACATATATATCCACACGCCATTTCGTTTATTATAAGCCTCACCAATCAAATGTAAACATCAGAATGCCATACTTCTTATTTCAAATCCAATGATTCACGGCGTCCTATTCAATGCTAAGTTTTCTATAGGCGTACTTTTTGCAGTCAAATAATTGCCTGAACCTGCCAATAGCCTTAAGGTTCCCTATTATTGCATGGCATTCTTTATTTATCGTTCTTCGATGAACCATTAAATACGGAAAAAATATTACACTTTAATTGGACATAGCTTTACTCTTATTTATTCGCTTTGAAAAACCTGGCTGTCACTTGAGATCGTGATGAAATGGATGGCATCATTGCGGTGATTCAGTCTTTTGTCTCTTTTTACCTTCGGTATAGTTTGAGTTTCTGTCTTTCTCATCTGTGTAACGTTGATTAGAACGTCAACCTATTGGGTGTCGTTTTTGAACAAACAGCACAGTTCAACTGTGCGTTAGAAAAGCTTTTAAAGGCAATCTTGCGCAGTCCTTTATGTATTAGGATTGGAATGCTTGGTTAACTTACCACGCCACCTCAGCACTGAGAATTTCATGAGACTTAATAGCGTTTTTGTGGTTAATTAATGTGAGGTTTGTCTGTTCCTTTGTTCTCAGGCTCTTGAGCTTATTGTCAGTCTTTCCTATGGATAATGTTGATCGTTAATGAACGGTCACGTAATACTTGTTATTTATAGGTAATTAATATTATAGCACTTCGTGCGGTCTTTTTGCGATCACTGAATACATGAATGCTTTTATCCTATCATTATAATTATTTAGTATTAATGTCAAATCCTTCACTAAAGTTTTTGTTAGTACCATTGTCGTTTCTTGCAGATCTACTGACATTAACTTGATTTAAGTTTTATTATCGTTCAATAAAGTATTGCATAAAGTTTTTTAAACTTTTGAAGTTATAGTATTCTAAATTATTTATGAATTAATCGAACAGTCGTTATTATTTGCTCAGGAACCGGTCTATATTTTTTTTAAGCACGTTCCGTCTCATTAAGTGGATTGTGCTTTCGTTCCGAACAACTTTATTTCGTCCACAACATGATCATATTAAAAGGCGGAGGAAACTATTAACACCGACGACAAATAACATTGACTTTACAGTCCACCGAACAGAAACATTATCCGGGTCTATCGCCGGCCAGCTTTGAACTGTAGACTTAAGAATGAATTGAATAATATTTTTCGTTAATTACATTGGCTTGTAATCGTGAGAAATCTCAGGGAAAGGAATCTCTAATCTTCATAATTACTGATTGGAATTCTGGTATGTGCGATGGTTAAAAGCACAATAATTGGCGATTAATTGTGTATATTAATCCCATGATTTCCGCTTTCATACGTTATCGGCTGTTTAGACACTATTGTGATAATAAAAATCGAAACTATGTTGGGTTTGTCTCTATTATTGTCTCGGTTACCGAGCCAAATCTAATTTCCTGTGTTCCCTTTCTAACCACAAAAGCTCTATCCTGCGGCTTCTTTGACTATGCCCGCGCTGCGTGTCATACACCTCCCTCTCTACCCTCTCCCCGGAATCGTCGGAATCACGGCCAATCGCTTTTTGTTTGTTAAACGCAATACAAAACCAACACGTACACGGAATAAGGCTTTGTCACGTTGCTTTTTTAAAATATAAACTTGGTCCTAGGACTTTATTGACTGAACAAATAAAACAAGCTAACAACGGTGATAATGACATCTTTGTGTGTCTAGAGATAGTTTGTTGTCAGTTGTAAAGGTTGTGTTGACTAGATTATGGAACAGGATAATACAATTGTATCTGTTTAAAAAATCTTGCTCAGTGTTAGTAATCTTCGTTCGATCTGTGTTACTCATTCAAGCTGTTTTTTGTTTTGACTCCTCAAAAAAGTAATTTACCTGTTGCCATCTTAACAATTCATTATTCACAAAAAACTTACCGCTGATCTTCAAACTGTAACTCATAAATAGAAAGCGTTCGAGCGAGTAATCGATCTCTAAATTGGACTAAGCTTGTAATTTAATGGCAATGACCACTGCCCATAGTCGTACGGTCATTCTATAACAAAAACTTTGTTTTGTCTAGGATAAGAATATTGTTTAGTTTCCTTAATTCCAGGGCCCTGATTTTTCAAATTTTAAATCATCTCAGTTGTGTGTTGATAAAAGGATTTTGTACATTTTGTGTTCTGCTAAAAGTTAAGAGTAGGCACTTGTTATCGAGGGACTACTGGTATTCTGCTCTTCAATGGCGAGTCGATGGCATATCGAACGTGGTCTACTAATTATGTGACTTAAGGCGAGGTATTTCAATAGGAGTCTGCATTTTAGGAGGTGAGGTGTGAGGGGGACCGTTTCTCTGAAAATTAATATGAATAAAATAAGATCAGGCGGCGTAAATTTGACCAACGACGACGACGAGATCCGATGTCGTTAAACCACGCAATTTTCAGATTTTGGAATAAATGTTAATTTAATAACAATAGGGCTTAAGTTGGAAACCAAAATTTAGCGGATTCTGTTCAGTACCTCCATATAAAAATTATGTGCAAAGTTTTATTTTTAAATAATTCGTTTTAGACTTTTATTTTAGCCTGTTTTCAGGATTTTATATGACCGGGTGAAGTACATCCTACCGTGTAACGAATTAGCACATTCTTTAGACAATATCCTTAGGTGTATCGCATATTTTTTATAAGAGGGTTGTTTAATAGTAAATACCTTAACCATTTGATATAGTAAAACAGTTTTTACCGCTTCTTCTCTGGTGACTCGCCTTAGAGAAGTAATATTTAATTTGAAGACTAAATTGCTGTTTCAATTAGATAATAATTAAGATATGCATAGTAATGTCTATGGTAGTTTTGGTAAGGCAACATCGATCGTTATTAGTGCTTGAATAATTATTTATGCTATGTCTGCTATTATATTCCACTGACACTCTATTAAGGCTCAACTGCCATTGCAACTACATTTTAGCAGAAGAACAAATATTATTATAATTGCAATGTACTCTTAGTGGAGTCACAATGAAATTACAATGTCAAGCGGTTTCAACATAAATTTGCAGAATTGGGACCCTGAACGGTTTTTGCGCAGATGCATTAGGTCATTCATGTTAAATTTAATTCTGACCATCAACTGACGTAAGCTTCGTTAGCATCGCCTGTTATTAATTTTATTACTTAATTATAAATTCTAATCGACTGTCTTTAATTCACATAAGTAAGATTCATAGACATTACATTTCATTTTCACCGCTGTTAACGATTGACCAAATTACGACCAGATTGATTTACATGTCTTGGTGAACTACTTCGCACGTTATACCACCTGCGTAGTGTAGTCGTATAAGCTTAACCTCGTTTCTCTAATGAAAAGAGAAGATGACATCATTTCGGAATGTTTTAGATGCTTTCACAACGCACCACGCCCTTGTTGTAGGCGAGGTATTATTTAATACTACAGTAATTGCTTCGATCCCTATCATTATTGCGTGGACGCTGAGGATTGCTCCCGGCAACAGACCTCATTTTTGTAGATTTTTTAACCACATAAAAAAACTCTGAATTCGTAATTAGTAGGCGTGGGAAATTTGAAATATTCTGTTTCGACCCTTATTATCTGTTAAATATCTCTATCGCATGACTTTATGAGATGATCTTTTTCATTCACGTTTGTATCCTATTTCGTTAGTTTGGTTTTGTATCTGTAATTATGTTCTTTATTATAAGATGTACTTTGAAATTAATTAAATTTCTGTGGCCATTGAAATTGCCTGATACAGTGTTACCGACGTAGGACAGGCTGTATTTCTAGCCGTGCTCTCTAAGGCATCCGATACGCATGCGTCAGTCCGGATGTGGGTTGTAACGCCGGTAATGCCATACCCCTGACTGTGGCGTTGGAACCAGTTCGAAGACAGAACTTTTTGTCTCATTTTTGTCTCGTTCCAATTATTTGCGATCACTGGTGGTTATTATCATTACTGTGTATTCTTGATGGTCTTGAGACTTCTAGGAACTTTGTTAAACAGATGACAAAGTACCGCTATGTCAAGGCTTTGATGGTTTGTCCAATAATTGATGGCGCTGTATAATTTCATCATTTTGTAAATGCTTTTAGTTCGGGAATGGATCCGCTCCAAATCAAGACAAACGAGTATTAGTCTCCATTTGAGTGTATCGAATCAAATAAATTTATAATTCTTATTGGTTACTTCACCGATGAGTATGAGCACGAGATAAATTTTGAAAGACGTCTAAGATTAAATAATCTTACTTAAACCGGGTTTGGATTCACGTTTATGTCTATAATTAAATTCCTTCATCAAGTAGGAATGGATTTGGAATGAAAGGAAATAATCTCAGCATAAGACATTGCATTGCATCGTGTTTCGCATGTTCCATATTCCATATTCTTCGCACACTATCCTCGCACACCATCAATCTTGACGACGCCAGAACAATGGGGTTTGTGTTGCGCTCCGTTTTACGCTCGCGTTGCGAATTTTTCAAACCAAATGGAGCAATCTTGAGAGCCGTACACAACGAGTGCATATGACTTTCATTTTTATTGTGCTTAACATGTGCTTTAATGGCGTGAAAGCTTGTTGTCGATTTCGGTAATAGTACTTTCTCGATCATTGGTCTTGAAAGAAAACAGGTAGACAATAAGTGTTAAGTCATGTAGGCATGAATAAATTTTGATCGTACTCTATTCGTTGCGAAGACAATACTTTTTTCTGTAAATATTCTAAATGTTTAGGCTTTCTACCAGCATTACCATTTCCTTTAAGCCATTCGTGTTTCCTTTTTAGGGCTTGATAACCGGCAATAAAGGCATCCACGTTTGAACCGCATAAAATCATTAGAATACTTGCCTCGCTAACCGAACGGATTCATACGTTTGAATAGAGTCTTTGTTTAGATATCCCACGCGTTGCGTATAACGGTACGTTACAGCTAAATAGTGGTTAAAATGTTCATACTACGTGCGAAAATCTACTCTATGTGACACATTTTGCCCGTGAGAAGGCAAATATTTGAATTGAATGCGAAATAAACGCATAATGAACCGTAATGTTGTAATGATAGCATTAACATAGTTAATTTGATGTTTGTCAATATCGTAAGAACCTCAAGTAGGTACTGAAATCACATTGTTTAAATAGACCAAAAAAATCGCGCGCCTGGTGGAAAGCTATACCAATCCTAGGCCAACTAGTAATCACGCGACGTTGGCATTCAACATTATAACGATTAATTTTACTATTTCGATGTCGACAATGATGATGAAGAATCATCGAAAATAAAGGTGAAAGTTCATGCTTTTCGGTGAGAAAGTTTAGCGAGAAAAAGTTGAAGAATTATGTCATTTAGGTTCGGCACCATTCAGCTAGTCTAGAAGACGAATAAATGCTCTAGACCCGTAGATAGTGACTAGTAAGCTATAAAATATTACTTATTTGACAGTAATTGTTTCGGACGGCTGTCAGACGGAGATCGAGAGTAGACCCCCTGAATCGCGTATATTTGCAAATACAAACTAACGGATAATTTACGTATTTAAATCCGTGGTCCTTAATCATGACCTTCTGTGGGGATGACTTGACGAAAACTGCGCGTCAAATCCCTGATAGCCCGGTTACTCATAGGTTCATACTTATTAAAGTCATATGAGTTATCAGTTAGTTTAGTTATTTTCTTAATTCTTGTTATTTTTAGAATTCATCAGGGAGTTACTCAACAACGTCGGCTTAGAAATAGAGGCACGTGATCCACGCTCTGGATGACTTATGCTGCCAGTGTTACGGGAACGTTTGAACCAGCTAAGATTCAAAGCTTCTTTTTCATTAGTAATGATTGGCTAAGGTGTTTTTATGTGACGAAGCCTGTTGCTGATTTATATTTGTATTTTCCTGACGAATCCTAACAATTATGTAATTAATTTAGTTTTTTAATGGATTGTATTTAGTTTTTGAATGAATAAATTAGTTGAGTCTCACGGTAGTTGTCTATTTAAACAAATGTTTCAGTCCGCCGTGACAATGACTTGTAAAGGGCCCGAAACGTTGATTTGTTTGAAATATACGCTATTTGGATCCGAAAAATAGCTACATTTCCAACATGTAACAATGGCTAAAAATGAAAACTCGATTTGCATGACTTTTATTTGTTTTACAGAGGCATTTGTATGGCGCTAAACTTACAATAGATTGATTAATTTATTGGGTGATATTTTTGCTGCTGATATTGTATGCTTCCTTTCTTGTTTCTTAAATTCGGGACCAAAGTGTAAAACACAATTTACTAAAATAGGTGTCTAAAAAGGAAGGCATTGAAATTCATAAATTCTATGTAGAAAAGCTATAGGTGCAATTTTGTATTGTATGTTAGCCAAGTGATCAGATTTATCAAACAGTGTGTCTAAGTCGTTACCAATTTCGCGCTTCTGAAGAATTATGGATTGCTATTCAAAGAGTTTTACGTTATTCTTCTAGTAGGTACTTGAAAAAATGAGGCGGTACAATGTCCTACTTCAAATGAGGTAAGGTAGTGGTAAGAATGTTTGCACCTACGGCAATAACTCAACAGACAGGGAATATTAAGCTCATTTTCATAACTTGATGGTATCAATCAATTTGGGTAACTTAAGTAATTAGTACAAATAAATGCTAATTTTATTTAGTACTATGGTAGTATGATCATATTATGATGTAAAATCAGCTAGCGGGCAGTGCAGGACCAATCATTGTTGCATTTGTTGAATTCGAAGCAGTGTGACATGAGGCTGTGACATGAGGCTATGATACGAGGTGAGGTGTGAGGTGGGACATTTTTATGGCATGAGGTGTTGTGACAAACTAACCAAGCGAGTGGTACAAACGAGTTGCCTCGTGTATGAGTAACACAACACTATTTTCTTCTTCTTATCGTACCTATCGATGATATATACTGTGCAATCCAGAACTATGAGACAGGTTTGCCATCGTGGTGAAAGGATTTGCCAATGGGCGTACTGTTCTTGTTGATTGTTGCCCAGGTTGCGCCAGAGGTACAGGAAATATGAATAGCAGGTACTTCTTACGGGGAGTAAGACATAGTATTATATGTAGAACTCCTTGAGAGTTCGCCCTGGGAAATACTGCCACCTTTTCTGTTTCTGCCGCCAAGCAGTGTATTTATTGCATATGCAATGTGGGCATTACTGCGTTCCGATTTTCAAGGGTAAGGGTGCTGGTGAAATTACAGGCACATGGGACTTCTCAACTTATGTCTCAGGGCAACGTGGCAGTGCCCCTAAGATCTTCGCTATTTAAAGCTCTGAGTGGCACTGCAACCGTTATGCACAGGCTTGTGGCTTACCATCAAGCGCACGACTTGTTCGTCCCGTTACTTAGTATTAGAAATATTTAAAAAAATACTATTTGTATTTCCTGTACCCGTGGCGCATACTTATATGAACTGCTCCAAATTTTTTACTCTTTTTACTTTATATTTATACTCATAATATTTAAATACCGTAAAAGTAACTATGGAGATAGGGTTAGGTACTATAATAGAGGGCTGTAGCTCAGATGCATTGCGAGAGGTACTTTTAATAATATAAAAGCGGATTATCTTAAAACTTTGGTTTATTTTACCATTTTTACATATTTTTATACTTTTGGTTACAAATCAATCTTCTTAATCTTATTTCATTTCTTCGAAAGCCTTCTAAATACAAACTATAATCATTACCTATGTTCAGCCAGCAATTCTACTCATAGAGTACAGCCTAGTCTACATCCCTCTTCGATGTAGACTAGGCTGTACGATTGGTGCTTGTGGCACTAAATATTCCGACTGCTTAGACTCGGGTCTAATTATCGGTGCAGAGACATCCTGTGTTTGCCAACAGTGAGAATGCTCCATGTGACGGTATACTGGCAGTTCAATATCTCGTCTACTTCCATTATAATTGTGATTAAATATGTCATCTACTTGGATAATTGTTTTCCTCAACTCCTCTTTAGATACATACAAATTGGTAGCCAGCATCCATTTAAAATTGGGTAACAAAGACTTCAAAAAATGCTTCACAAACTGAACATCCTGAATATTCGCTTTCATCGCTAACTCATCTAGACTATAAAAATAACTTATCAGCGATTCATTAGGCCCTTGTCGCCTATAATAAAATTCATGGGCATAATCTATTTGTGAGGGAAATTCCTCTCTTAACTTCTGTGCAATCACATCATACGTCACGTATGAAGAAGAATACGTTTTATACCATTGTAGAGCTGGCCCCTCCAAATACAATGCAAACACGTATTTCTTCTGCACATCAGACCAATTATTTAATATACTAATGGTCTCAAATTGATTCAAAAACTCGTCAACGTCGTTGAATCCATTAAACTTTTGTGCCGACATCCCATACATATTTTCTCCTCGCACTTTTTACTGGCACCAATTATAAAACAATATTAAATAAGTATAAATATAAATTACGACCTTTTATTACGCATTCCTGGTGGTTTTGTCGTAACAACATATAAACATTTTTCCACGATGGACTTTTCTTCATCGGAATCCTTTCATCATTCGTAAGCTTGCGTTCCTTATTTGCAGGCTTGAATTATGTTATACTTCTCCCGTTGCCAGATTTTTCAAAATAAAAATATAAAAAATTTTCACATCGTAATTCACGTTTCAAACATTAGAAAGCCGGCGCATTCCACCATTTATAATAGAGGGCTGTAGCTCAGATGCATTGCGAGAGGTACTTTTAATAATATAAAAGCGGATTATCTTAAAACTTTGGTTTATTTTACCATTTTTACATATTTTTATACTTTTGATTACAAATCAATCTTCTTAATCTTATTTCATTTCTTCGAAAGCCTTCTAAATACAAACTATAATCATTACCTATGTTCAGCCAGCAATTCTACTCATAGAGTACAGCCTAGTCTACAGTACTATGAATTCCCTGGGAAAGTTTCTCTCTCACTGTTGTTGCATTTCAATCATTATAAAGAAAAAAATAATAGTATCCATAATCATAACAAAACTTGTGGAGTTATATCGCAAAAAATCTCAATAAAAAAAAAAAACATTATTGTGGTTGATAAATCAAAAAAGCGTGCCAAACTTGCGTGTAATATATTATTGAAACGCAGCAATGAATCAATTTCAATAAACAACATAATATACGCAAGAGTAGCTGCATTCAGTTAACCTTTCCAAAAATGTTCTCACAATATTTTACTTTCATTCTCTGAACAATTTATTTTGGTCTTTACTGTTAATAAATACATTTTATCAGTTTGCGGTACATGAAATACTTTTGTGTAATGATCTTTAATAAAATGTCATTTTTAGACTGGATTTTCAACAAAAAACACGTTTTTTCGTTGACCTTAATTTGTTTAAAAACCTTTCATGGAATTAATATAATTATTAATTGTATAAATAATGTCGCCTCGATCTTATGTTCTACTTCTTATCTGGGGAAGTGGTACAGACACAGAGTGTTATTTGCACAAAAAAATGAATACGTGACAGGTAAGAACAGTATAGCACAAGTAGCAGTAGAGTTCCTTGTGAAAGAGTGCGTCCAGGGTAGTACTGCCACCTTACCTATTTCTACCGTCAAGCAGTAATGTCAGCATTACTGTGTTCCGGATTTGAATGGTAAGGGTGCTGGTGAATTTACAGGCACATGGGACTGGTTAAATTATATCTCAGGGTGACGGACGCAGACGAACCCCTCAGGTCTTTGCGATTTAAAGATCTGAGTGGCACTGCAACTGTTATGGACAGGCGTATAGCTTACCATCAGGCGCACGACTTGTTCGGGCCGTCACTTGATTAAAAAAAAGAAACCTCCTGGACTAATCTTGGTTTGTTACCCCTGCCTGCCTTATAGATTTATGCTAGCATTTTTGTAAAAAGCAATTTTCATTTATTTTTATCAAAAATATTGACTTCAACTCTAACAGTCTACTCTTTTTTAAAGTACCTAAGGATAAATATAAACGAAATTGTTTGTGTTTATGTGGGTTAGAATTTTTAACAGAGTAGGCTAGTCTGTCATTTGAGACATGCCTATTAAATTACTTAAAACAAAATTATACGAATGGTTGAAAGATAATGTGTATTATAGTATGTTAAAGTGTATATATGTATTGTTATGTAAATGAATTTAAGTACTTGACTCTTCTTACAGTGTTATATACAATGTTATATTAATTAAATATACTTATAATGCAATCATGTGACGACCAATTTTTTGCAAGTCTAGAATATTTTCTGGCGAAAGATTTTGTACCTATTGTACTGTTTGTTATCTCGATCACCATGTTTCTAGCAAATAAATGATATTTTTGGGATCCTTATGTCACGCTTTGTAATGATTATATTATTATGTTCTGTACATTTGGATCCGTAATACAGTGGGGTCAGCTTTCCCATTTATGACCTTTGCTTAGTAGTAACATTACAATCCCAACATGACGCACGATGTATCTAATAAAGATATTATTAAACACCATTTACCTATATTATTGCATAAACGTAATGACACGTTGTTCCCTCAGAATTATCGATCCGAGCCTGTCGTAATATCGAAATTGTATGTCATTTTGTATGCGTGCATTTGTAATTTCCTACAGATTTATGTTTAAAGCTTTATTGCTTTTGTGTAAATTCTTATTCGTGCTTTATTAAGATTTTACGGTTACAGTTTTGTTGACGTAATATTTGATTATATGTGGTTTTTAATTTTGTGCCCACCTGTATCAACACGTTACATTATAGAAGTCACGGTCTATTACATCCAGTTAATTATCGCTCATGCTTTCACCGGCTAAGATCTGGTTTTCGAAATAAGCTAAAAATGCATAAGAGAATAGAGGAACTCATTCATGAACTTGATTGTTCTGCTGCCACTTTTGCGCCATTCTCTGCCAATACGTCTGGGTGAAGTTGACGCTGGTAATCTGATTCCCTCACGGCTGGTAAGTTTATCGCTTCCGCCTCCACGGCGCCGCAAATGCAACTAAAATGTAAGTAATAACACGCTTTTGTCCGCCGTGAAAAGCCGCCGCTATAGTAACCGTGTTTTGATGCTTTTACCTTAAGTTGCATTATGCATGTCGTTATCAGGTGTAAACAATTTTTTCTAATAATTTAAGTGTGTAACCACGTTGAGACATCATACGCTGGATCGAGACAAGTTGGATGAAGAAAGTTTTCTTTGTGTTTAGTCGATCGATTCGAGTCGATTTAGTCGATATATATATAGCATTTTGTAAACAGTGCATCATTATGACGCTTACCGTACATATTTAAAAGATTACTGCCAATTTCTTACTATCCAATTCTACTAATAGAAACTAATTTAAATAATTGAAAACAACATAACACTTATTAAGATTTTCCTTTTCAGGTAAGTGCCGCAACTGTGGTAGCAGAACTAAACACAGCCAGAGGCAGTAAGGTAAACTAATGCGTTCAACTTATCAAGGTGTAAAATCAGCCGTCTAACGTTTATCTAGTTTCCTACATTCACACAATTTTGCTATAATGCCACCATTCTCAACTATAATGTTTATTACGATTCCTGCTTCATCATGTTTCATTCGCGACGTGATTGGTAAGTAGGATAGACTAACGCACTGGCCACAGTTTACGGTTACGGTTTCGTTATGTCTAGATATTTGTAAAATTGCCGGAGACTAGATAAAAAGATTAACATCACAAGTGTGACTTCGATCGCCTCAAGAAGTTGTCTAGCTCAGAGATTTTTAAAAAATACACAGAAAAATCGTTAAATCGAAAGACGGATTAAAACTTCGACGAATTGTGACGATGTTGACCTCCCAAAAGTGGCAACTTTTTTTTATCATCGTTTTTCTTGTTTTTAACCACTTTTAAAATTAACTTATAATATTTGAATCGTTCGTTTTATAAAATTTTGAATCGTTCTCGAATTCCATTTCGCTTATTCTTACGTTTGTTAGGTCTGTAGTCACTCTCATCAAAATTCTCGAAATTAGATCCATTTCTTTGTGCGTTTGGAACGAAGAAATAGAAAGAAAACACATATATTTCTGCAGAGAAGTTCGGAATATCAAAGCTATCGAGCACCGTAAGTTTTTGAAACATTTTCTGATACGTTAAAAAGTGATAAGCCTTTACAAGGATGTCTCCAGGCTTCTCAGATAAATCAAGGATGAGAAAACGAGATTCAGGCCACAACTGTATCAAAAAAGTCGTAGTAAAAATCTCAATTACCGTTTTGTACAAATCCCCAGTCTTAAGCTTATGGTGCTGTAATGTTTATTATTGCCACCGTTCCACGTACATCGTCTAATGCTTCAAGTAACATGAGCCTCCATAAAACATAATCCATTAAGTCTTGTTGCGTATTCATGATATGGCTAAGTTAAATTGTTTCATATTCTGCGAAATTTGCATTACATTGTTGCTTGCACTTGACCGCATAGCTGCGTTAGGAAATTGTTTCCTACATTAAACTTTACTTCCACTAACCTCTGTAGTATAATGTACCGGTCTTGGAGTAAATTAATTAACAAGAAAGAGACATGGTATTATACCCCACTTATACGAAATTCGTTGTTGAAAATAGTACTTAATATTATTTACATGTATCAAAATTTTGCAAATTGTTGTGTTGCTGATTGTATTTTTTTTTTTCATTTTTATTAATAATTGCGAATAGTCACAGCTGCTTCTTTTTATAAATTTTCAGGAATGAGAAATTAACTACGTGTTTGCTTAATTTACGCCCTACGTATTTTTGCTCTGAATCACTTCCATTAGAATCAGAAAATCCAGCAATAGCCGTATATTGCCCATTAGTCTATGTAATAATCTATGCTGGTAGTCGAAGCACGCAATCATTGGCATGCATGCCGTGTGCACTGATAACATCGATGTAACATTAGCCCTTGATGTGTCTATAAGGGCATTTTATCGGGAATGTTTAGCATCATTTATTGCCTTTCATCCTTCATGCATTTTATTTTTTTGGTTCTTTAGTTTAGTTTTAAGAGTTTTACGTCCAGAAAGTTAGAATTTAAAGCATATTTCAATAATTTTACCTCATATTTTATCCGTTGTTATTGTATATTGTACGTTATAAGATTATAGAGTATTGGAACGATAAAACAAACTGATATTTGGAGTACGTTTGAGCCTCTACGAATTGTCATTAATCTACTTCGTACTGTTTCTGGATATTCTATAGTTTTATTGGCGTAATAGATAAGATAGTTATCGAGGAACTATTTTGGCAGAGAATAGGAATTATAATCGACAATTTAGTTAGATAAAATGTTTAAAGTTTGATAATCACGTCACGGTGTCTAGTTCTGGTAGCGGGTCACTGCCCGTGAACTCGTATGCATTTCCTCTCTACAGCACGTCATGTTAAAAGCATATTTGGGAGGTTCATTTGTATGCATGATGGCTTTTAAAAGGTGGTCTGTCATAAGTAATTAATGTACCAAACCAATCGTGACATCATCTACTGGACACTTATTGATTCCGCATGACCTTATATTTGGTAATTAATAAAGGTGAGTCAAGTGATGTTCGCGGTGATTGCCTTTCGGAATTATCTTCACATTTCCATGTTACAAGAGTATATGGGAAGTGTTCTTTACCTAAATTACTTGTGCCTGGCTTTAATAGCGTGCGAAATCAGGCAATCACCCACTCATCTCATCTGCCTATGGAGAAACTGCGCGCGCGACCTCTGACTCTAAATCCAAGATGGCCGCTCAACTGTCAAACTAAATACTCTTACTTTCCTTATCTGCTAACGAAGCGTATTTACTGTTCTATTAGCTGTTTATAAGATCCATTGTAACTTAGATTTACAGATACAATTGTGAAATCTTTCTAAAAGAATTAGCTTCTTTTTGTTGCGGCATATCTGAGTAGGTCAGTATGACTAAGTTCTTTCTTTTTCATTCTTATAGTAAATGAGAGTGATAGACGCATAAATAACAATTTTCTACTTCATTTGAGTAATTGGTACATACTACCACGTAACCTTTTCTATTAGAGTGCCTTATAATAAATAGGCATTGCTAATTTATAAATGATTGCTGCACTATTGTGCCGTAGTATTTCAATGATGATATGGCGTGTTATTTAAGATCGTAAATGTTAAGTAGCGATGAAAATTGGTTACTCTTCAATCTTGGGATTGTTTAGCAAAACGACGTGGTATGAGAGAGATGATTTTATTCGTTGCGAAAGCATGACATTATGCGGGAATATCAAGGTACGTGATTTCATTAGGCGGTAAAATCCTTGTGCCTCGAGAGAAGTGGCCAAGATCCAAGTAATTTGGCACGAAATATGAATAATTTCATGTTCGACGTATGATATTTAAAACGTCATTTAAGAGAAAAGTAACAAAGGCCGTTACTTTTTATAGCGGCTAGTCTAAGCCCGCAGGAGCAATATAAAGCTCGTTTTAGTTTACAAGACACTTGGGCGGAAGATAGTAAACACTTTCATGTACCACGTCGTGTTGCTCTCAAGAAGTAGGACTCACTTTCTATTCTTACCGATAATAGCCTATTCGCGTTTGATAAAACGTATTAGCGATAAGACGGTTTTGCTCTTTACTTTATTTCTGACGTAATTTGCTATACGATTAGGCTTTATTATTTCACTGTTCCATTTGGTTGTTTGAGTTGACTTTTGTTTGAACTGTGGCGTTCTTACGAGTATTTTGATAGCTACGTCTAATTAGTAGACAAGCTTTGTTTATCAGGTGAATTGTTACGAGCGTTTTTATTTAGCTTAACTGTAGTTATTAGGATTGCACAGCATTGTAAATGAGTCTTGTCTACTGAAAACAAAGTGTGTAATTACACTGCTACGTAACATTAAATTACGGAAGAAGACAACGACCTATCTATCACCACTAAAAGCATTAGTGTTAGTTGTTTACGAATTTCCAACAAATCTCGTGTATTTTCCGCCTTCTTTGTAATGCCCTTAGTGAAGATGGTGAAAATGGAAATCATAAAAGGTCAGCGGCAGTGTTGTTTTCTCTGGCTCACTTTCAACTTGCAAACACATAATTTACATTTGCTTTGTGCGTGAACGCTGCACACTATTTTCATCTATCTTTGAGAGAGGGAAACCTAATTACAAGAACGGATTGCGCTACTAAAGCAGAAACAAGTAGGCTCGATAGTGTCGGGACATATTGATTGATCCAGGTTGCAATTGGTTGCCAAAGAAGGACAGGTAAATTGAAATCAATTTGTAAGAGAAGGACAGTCGCTTTCCAGTTTGGTACTTATGTGTAATGCGATGCAAGTGACTTGCCTCACGGCTATATGGGGGAACAATGTTCAAGCGTAATACTAGGGTTGTCTCTAGTGTTTATTACGTTCAAGGTGACAATGGCAAAATGCTGTTACGAAATTTTAAAATGCGTGTTGTTTACTTTATTGGCAATTGTTATTTTAACCGCAAAAATAGAGTGGTTGTTCAAAATATAGCTTCGAATTTTATAGTCTGACGATTTACGATTTTGGAGTAATTTACGTAATCGTCAAGTTCGGAAAGTTTCATTGTTTATTGTTGTTTATATGCTGACAATTTTAAAAATGTTGATAATTTAAAACTCGTCAAATAACAAAAGACTTATTTACCATAGACTTAACACGTATTTTAACTTTGTGCCATTCTTTTTAAATAATAAAAACTATAGTTTTCATGTTTTGCTTTATTAAATGCCAATGTATAACAATAAAACTATTGCAATAATAAAATTGGATTCCATTCCCCGCAGGACCTGTCACGATGTTGACCACCTTCATCGTCATGCCACATTTTCATCATCATCGTCATGTTTTCTGGTTCCTGGCCATTTATTTATAAAATTTTGAATCGTTCTCAAATTTCTTTTTCCTTCACTATTCTCAAGTCTGTTCGATCCGTCGTCACTCCCATTAAAATTCTATAAACGAGAGGACGTGCCCATAAATCACAAATCATCTCCATTTCCTTATTGTTAAACTTCACGTCGATTACTATTAAAATTTTTATATAGGTCCTTTGGGCCTTCCTTGCCCTCTTTTATCATCTCTTACAATAAATCTTGTGGACCGAGGCTTCTGCATTCTCATTTCCCTAAGACTTACCACAGACCTGTTTGGGAAATGAACATTTCTAAATTGGTTCCGTTCTGAGTTTTCTGGAGAGTGCCTCCAGTGAATAGCGTTGCTCTATACTTATAGTATGAGTAAAGTAATTTCTTAGATTGAGACCAGGTCAGTGGTGTTGTCTGTTTTAATATTTTTTTTTATGTTGTAGTGAATTATTATTGATACCAACTAGCAGTTAGTTGGTTCCGTGGCCGGATGGTTTCCAATCTGGTCTTCCCGGGCCAGGAGAAATATTTGTATGGCCTACATTTAATTTTCTCGTATGTTTGGATGTAATTTCTGGTAGTCCATGTGTTTGTACATGACACCCACGGTTTTCCCTTGTATATCGAACAAACATAAAAAATTCCTTCGATCCGGCTGGACTTGAACAAATATTTATAAATAAATCTTAGACCACATTGCTTACGTTGCTCTGTTCCCGAAATAGCTAAAGCACTTGTGTTACGGAACAACGACGGTACCACAACACCCAGATCCGAAACTATATAGAAAATTTAGTTTTCTACATTGCACTGGCCGGGGATCGAACCCGGGACCTCAGAGATGGTGACACCATGAAAACCTTCGGTGACTCCAAGCAGCGACTGTTGGCCAAACCGATCGATCTTTGTTTAAATAATAACAACAAACTAGTGGAATATTTGCACAAAAAAGTTATGAATCTCATGTTAATAAACATTCAATAAAATAAATATTGTGGTGAATTATTCCGGCATAACCCTACAACCGTGACACTATGTGATTTACTAAAAGACACGCCGCCTTTACCGACACATTTTCCAAGAAGATCTAAGAGATTAGGCCACCATAATATTATCATTTAGTATTAGTAAATTTACCTCCTATTTACCTTACACAGCATGAACACAGCTTTATAGGTTAAATCGAATTTCGTTGCTGTATAATTGGCAATTGTTTGCTCTTTGAATTTCTTGGTATTTACTTAGAACTTATAGCTTTAGGGTACAGTAGTTCAAATATTTGACATTTATTTCCAATATATTGTAAAATACGTCCCTTATACTATTTGGATTATTTTATAAGCCTTCCAAGTTTAATAATGTCCCTATTATGTTGGAGTCAAAAGGGCAAATGTATAAAGGTTTTATTAATATGGATTAGGAAGTAGGTACACTTGTGTTCGATTTATATTAATAGTTTGTAACAAAGTAGAGTAATTTCACAAAAAAATGAATATCACGGTTGTAGAACATTATAATATTCATTATAATCAATAGTCGGTAGGTAGTTCCGCAGCAGTAGAACTCCTCGTGAAAGGAGTCGACCATAGAAGCACTGCGATCATACCCATTACTGCTGCCAAGCAGTAACGTGAGCATTACCCACTGCGCTCTGGTGCTGATGAAATTACAGGCACATGGAACTTGTCGATTTTATGTCTCAAGGTGACGGGCGCAGTGATAGTATCCCTGATCTTTGCAGTTTAAAATAAAGATTTGAGTGGCATTGCAACTCTTATTAGGCGTGTCGCTTACCACCCGACGCACGATTTGTTCGTCCCGTCACTTGATATAAAAAAAGAACTTACGTACAATACTTAGACACATAGTGCTGAAGGTTGAGATCATGCTAACTGTATAGAGGAAAGACACGGTGGATTCGATGTTATGTCGTTCTTTTTTATTAAATAATAAGCGGCAGCATTGATTACAGTTTGACTGCTAATCAGTTGATGGCCGTCTTTTAATTTAAGTGGTAGCCGAATGATTTTGAAGGTAGAGGATCCCTTAAGACAACTCCGCAGCACCGTTGTCTTAAACTCGAATAGGTAACTTAATTTGTTTAACAGCAAGACTACTTCTTTGTGTATTTTTCGTATGTCTGTAATCCATTTAAAAAAGAAATCATACGTTAATGGCCGTTATTGTTTCCCATGGTTATGTGAAAATGAAATGTGTACATGAAATCGAAATTAAAATTTGAATTTCGTGAGAGATATTTATTGAAATTTTAACGAATAAAGTCGTATGAAAAGCGAGAAAATGGCGACACTTATAGACAGAGTATGGAGCAACAGTAGCAGCATTCTGGAGACGATAACTAAAACGTTCTGAAATTTTCTTTTTATTATGATACCGAGTGATGGGACCAGCAAGTTCTGCGCCTGGTGGTAACACGCCTGTACATGGCAGCTGCAGTGCCACTCAGAGCTTTCAATCGCAAAGACCTCGTCCATTACGCTACGACATACATAAGTTGACAAGTCTCATGTGCATGTAATTTCACCAGCAGTAATGCTCAGACTACTGCTTGGCGGCAGAAATAGGTAAGGTACTTCCTTGGACGAACACCTTCACAAGAAGCTCAACTGTTACTAATACTACTAAGTTCGATTGTCCTTAGATATGGAAGCTTAAACATTTAAATACTAACATGGGGTATGTGTAACTAATCATCATCAATTCTTTTAGAACAATTATATGAAGTTATGAACGACTACGGATCATTGTAATTTTCACGGAAGAAAAAAAACGATGAAAGTGCTTTAAGCCTCGATTACTATCAGAGCCTATGTCGCCAAAACTTACACATTCTTAATTTGAAACCTACAAAATCTTGATATTGATGGGTCATAGTTTCATAATCCTGGATGGTCAATATAATTTAAACATTAACCTGTTGGCATATCGTTGAACGTTCAATACCATCAATGCCTATTGTTACAAGTTACGACGTTTTGATATTATATTGAAGTTTCAATCAAAGTGCCGCCATCTAGCGGTTAATTGCTGTAGGACGACAAATTGGATTTATTAATTTAGTTCTCCAAACAAGAAGCGACCATGTAGTAGATATATTAAATGCGATTTAAATATGTCTATAGGGTGAATTGATGAAATAGTACGTAATTAGCATTGGAAAAACGAATAGCAAAATTCGGAGATCTGGAGATCAGACATGAAAAGTGAGTAAACTGTCAAAGTGCCAGAAATAGCTTATAATAGCAAATTTAAGTAATTTAGACACTAATATATATAGTAAATATTAATTGGAACTCTTTTAGGAATCAGGAAAAGTAAGGGCGTTTCCTAGAAAACGTATAATGAGAGAGATGAAGATGATAGGGGTCCGTAGTTTCACACTACAATAGGTCTTTCGAGACAAAGTTGGCTCGCGTCTGACGCTAACTAACCATTTCTACTGTATTTATTGTTCTGTGGTAATTTCGTTCGTGTATGTATGTTAATATAGCTGATTGTATTTACTATCAGCGATCGTCAATTGCAAAAATTTAATTATTGCCACTGCTTTCAAGCAAATCGCACTCGTACCTGCCAAATGAATGAAGACGTAATTAAGAAATGGTTCCAGGCTCAACAGAGCTTAGACAGATGGAAATCGAAACACGCAAACTTACACTTAAAGCTCCTAACACCGTTAACCCTCTTGGTCTAACAGATGTGTTCGTATTAAATCTCCGCACCAGGCCTATAAAGCTAAGTAACTTCCATCTGAATATACGATCCCGGTTAAGAGGCGTAAATCACATTAATGTATTTCCTTTGCTGGCAGTTTTCATAGACTTACATACGTGTAATTATATTAATAACCTGTTTTATGCGTTTAACGTTAAGTTATTGGGAATGCTTTCTACTTTTATGTAATTTAATTGTGTAATTTTCAAATTGTATAGATTGAATGCGTTTAGTATTTTTTTGTAAATGATTAATATTATTAACTGCCTCTGTGGCCGAACGGTTACCATGCCGGATTGCCACGCAGAGGTCCCAGGTTCGATTCCCGGGCCGGGAGAAATATTTGTATGACCTACATTTGTTTCTCTCGTGAGTTTGGGTGTAAATTGTGGTTGTCTATATGTGTGTCCATGGCACCCGCGACACAGGGTTACCCTAGTGCGGGGCTATGTTGAGTGTGTGTGTATTATTATTGATTTGGTTCAAAAAGACAGACTATAGCTCGGACCATTATCATCTGTCTGTTTTGATTGTGTCACCGTTTAAATCCCTGTTTTAACTTATTGTGTGAACTTATACAAACCGGCAACATAGTGGCAAAAAAATGGAATGCCAATGTCACCAGGATAATATTTGTGGATCCTAATTGAAAATCAGTGCTTGGATTTGCTGGAAAACGCAGTAAGTACTTACTGCGTTTTCCAGGAAATGCTGAATTAATGACCCTTTTGTAGGCACTTAGTAGTGTAGTCTAGGCTCTACTCTATGAGTAGAACTACTGGCTGAGTGAATATAGTTTTGTATTTAGAATGTGTTTAAAAAATAGGATAGAAAAAGAAGAACATCTTGGCAGATCTAGAAGTAGCCTCCATTAGTGAATATGTGAAAAACACAATAAATATCTAATTTTGAAGATTATCAAAGTTTATATTTATAAAGTACCTCTCGCTACGCGACCTGAGCTACCCCCTAGGCTACAGAAGGTACTTTATTGGAAACAAAACTATTTTATCAGATCTAAGTCGCGTATAAAAAACACAAAAATTAGCCTTTTCAAACAAAACCAACGTTCTATGACATAACTGGTTGATACTGTACCATAACAGTCAGCCGTGACCATGGGACCTGTAAAGGGCTCGAAAGTGTGGTTTTATTTAAAAAGAGATATACCCGATTTAGATCAGAAATAGTGTCATTTCCGATGTGTAACAATCGCGAAAACTTAAGAACTCTAAAGTAGCTTTATAAGTTTATACTTATTTTTGGTTTGTTGTGATTATTTGTTCTTCCTTTCTTTTTTTTTTTGTTATCTTCCTTTCTCATTTTATTTATTTATTGAATCATTTATTGTACAGGAAAACACAAATCACATTTGGTAAAACGGAAAACACAAACAAAAGGGACTGCTTATTTCTATAAGAAATTTCTTCCTGCAGACCAAAATACAGGACACAATAATTACAATAATGGGTTTACGTGCACAACAAAACAAAATTAGATTATGTAATAAAATAATAATAATAAAAAACAGCAAAAATATTAAATTACTACAGACTATTTAAATACTTAGATAAATACAGATTTCACATTACAATATCTATAAAATTGATGGAACAGAGGATAAATAGTGCTCCTCAACTCTCAATTTAAAGATAGCTGAGGATTGACTATCATGTACAGTAATGTGAAGTGCGTTCCAAAGTCTGACCGCATGAACAGTAAAGGAGTGAGAATAAAAACCGGAATTGAATGATGGAAAAGATAATTGGGACCTAAGAAGAGAGCGACAAATCTTATCCTGGACCTGAGAAAGCTGAAACGCTCTTTCAGATACCTGAAAGAGCGTTCTTTTTTTTTGCAATATTTTGTAATTATTGGTTTTTTTATAATTTCCCTGCAATTAAATAAATGTATACTTTTCATTTGGGCAAGTGTTCTATAAAACGACTCTCTACCTCTCTAGGTAGAGAGTCGTTTTACCCATTTTGCACAGGTTGCCTCTCTAGGCAACCTGTGCAAAATGGCTGGATGCGACTGGTAGCGGAGAGCAGAACATGTGCACAACAGGCTCAGCGGTACGCATTTAGAGACGCCTATATCCGTGGCCTTATTGACCAATGATGATTCGTTTACTTCGAGACGACACATATCTAAGTAAATACAAGTTGTGTGTCAGCCGTGACCAATAGCACTATGGCACCTGTTAAGATCCCGAATAGTTTTGATTTGTTCGATGATGGAATATTTAAATTTTGGAAATGAAACCATTTTTTCTGATCTAAATCGCGTGTAGTTGTTGTATCAAACAGACATACGTTTCGAGCCCGTTACGGGTCTTACGGTCACGGCTGTAGAGTCCGAACCGTTTTTCTATGTGTAACAATCGGCAAAACCTAAGAACACGTTGTTTAAATGTAATGCAGTTACATTTTTCTTTACCAATCTATGTTTTTTTTCCATGTATTCGTAGTGATAGTTTTCTCTGTTATTTCTGACACTTTCTTGATATATCAGTATCAGTATCAGTAAGTGTATGTACCTCTGAACCCATCTCTCCTTAGCATAAATTATTATCCGTGCTTCCATACGGTACCAGGTGTGTTTTCGCACTCGCTTTGTGTTTCATGAACTCTTCAGTTTTACTATTGCATTCCCATTGTACTGAACAAACTTCTTTCTTTGAAAAAATTAGCTTCCGTCTTTTAAATGTTTATTATTTTTACTTTTACTATTATTGCCTCTTAGTTCTTGTTTTTGTTTAATTCCCTATGTAACGTTAACATCGATGTTGTAATTTCCATTGTTCTGTTAGGGAAGAAACAAACTTAATGGTTACTGACAACTTAACATAAACACGTTAAAATAGCATATGAACTATCCTTTAAGTACACAGCAATAACCCAATGAAGCGGTTCATTACCTTCAGCACAGAGGGAACAACTGAAGAGGAAGAGGAAGTCAGCTATTTTATTATTATTAATTGGTACTGTCCCATTGTTTGTTGCGCATGTCAGATAAAGTGTCAGGTAAAGTTTTGACTTTTTGTTTTAAGAGTCTATACAGCCTCAAATGGCTTTGGTTGATTCCGTATAACAGTGGAAGTGTTGAATCAATCACTCTGGAAAACATATAGTAAAATTGGGGATATACAGTGATCACTATACGGTGTGAAAATACGATTCGTAAAAATTTTCACGATTGAAAATTTTACAAGAAAAGCATTGTATTGAATAGATACATTACATATACCAATGATTTTTTTACGTCAACTGAACTGAATAGAACACGTATAGTATACGATGTACATTTTTTCTTTCTTTTCTTCTTTAATTTCGTTTGTGAAAAACAATTCTGAAATAAAGCCAGTCTCCCTACCGCTCAAGCAAAATGAACCGTATTAGTACGGGATAAATTTGAAATCGAGGTGAGGTAGAATCGACTCTTAATATTAACATATACTCATGGACATATTTAGTTATAGAATTATGAAAACGACGTTTATTTGAACCACAGTCCATATGTACTCGTACTATGGGCCCCGCTCGCGAAGCACGAAATCCGTAGATAGGGCCATTTTTCCACTATGGATGAGACTTGAGTTTTGATCAGGGCTAGAACTACGAATGTATGACAAAGCGAGTTGACAATTTTGTATGGGCCATTTGACCTTTACGAACGTGTCCGTCTTTTCGTTGACGGATTCCGAGAGTAGTTCCGTCGGTCATCCATAGTGGGAAAAATGTCGTACCTATGTGTGGTCAGTGATTTCAGTGGTAACTACCGATTTCGTGCTTCGAAATCAAAAGAAGATTGAAGATTCGTGTTAATAATGGTTCATACAAACATTATTATCGTAATTCAGTCTTTTTTTGGCGTGCCACTAAATATGTCGGTCTTTTGTAGAAAGGGTGAAAGCGCCATTTCGAAAATTTTATAGGTGAACATGTTGGCATGTTTTAGGTTTGAACGACTGTTTTGAAATGTGTACGTCCTGTTTTAAAATTAAATCTTGGTTTTAATTAAATGTAAGTTTTAAAATTAAATATAAAATAGGACGTAAATATTGAGTGTTTTTTTCTTTTAATAATACTACTTCTTTTATTTTGCATCCCAACAGAATTTTTCTAAAAAAATGAGTCTTTTAAAAATGGTCTCGATTTAAAAGTCACTTTTTCGAAACTTTTTTGTACACATCTTTCCTTTTGTAGATTACCGAAATAAAATTCCATAATCTGAATTATATTTAAAGGCACTAAAGCTACACCTTCCTAACTTGTACCCTTATCACGTAACTAATGCACGCCCATTCCCTGTCAAGCGGGAACATTGCAATGTGCGGATATTCAAGACTGGCTAACGTATGTCCGTTATTAATTACAGCTCAGATACAAGAAATGTTTATATTCAAACTCTAGAAATTCAACAGCCTTTCGCATCGTGTTAACTTGTTAGTTGTATTAGTTAGGCATTAGTTAGCATCCTTATTAACCTTAGTAAAGGTAAACGAGCCAATGGAAATGCTTATATAAGTGTGTCTCTTACGGTGCCGAGATATAAGAAAGATTAAATTAAGGAAGTTCAATAAGTTGGAAGTGATTTGGAAAATTTCACTGTCACAAGAAAATAAGTGTTTTTATTATATACTTGTTTGTAAAGTATTTTTTTATGCCGAATTTACATTACGAAACTTATTTCATTTTCATGCATGTTGAAATTGATTTCATGAAATTAATTTCAATACACATATATGTAAAAAATTGTGTCGTGACATCTTTAGTATCACAGCAACCCTGGTACCGGTGGCATCTGAGTAACTTTTTGCAATGCATAATGTTACATAGAAGTTATTGATGTGCTTTTGTTTGCATGGATTTTGCGACAGGTGATAAAAAAATGGCAGTCTGCGCATGTTTGTAGCATTAGAAATATAAGATACTTCACAATACGAGGTTTCTGTTCTGAGAATATAAGAACCCGGAGAGATGCAGATGAGTGAACTTCATACTTGATTAAGGCCGTAACTTGAGTTGCCTGTCAAACTCGTCCGACCTCACAAAGGCTAGTCCGTTTCCATGTAGTTTACGTTAACCGTTTAAAAGCCGTTCACCTCTTTCCTCAAATTAAAATCATTTCATGACGTGCCATTTCACTTGCAACTCTGACGTTCTCAGCTGCCAAAACAAACAGTTTGAAAAAAGTTGTTACTGATTACTAAAAATGGCGGTTTTTGTAGTTACAGATTTTTCACAAATTAATTTTTAGGTGTTATTACGTTTTGAGGTTCTTCATTATTTGTTACCTGTTTAAGCTGATAGCTAATGCTCAAAAACAAATCTATTAATAAATAATTACTTACTTACTTTTTGAAAAATGGCGGGTTTTAGTCAGTTTTTAGAAGATTTAGTTTCTACTTTGTGACACCACATTTTCGAATCTTTGTAAAGTTTTTTAATTTGATTGATTTAATGCAGGTAAATCGTAAAGCAGCTTTTAAATAGCCACTTTTGAGTTTGGCGCAATATTGATTAAAAATATAAGGAATATTAGACGCGGTCGATTTCTGTTATCAAACTGCAAACTCACCACAATAATTTCAATGATACTAGCAAAACATGATACGTAATAATTTTGTCTTACTATAAATTGTAAAAGTATGATTGAAAAGTCACCGACGTTATACAATGACGTGATTTGTACAGTCAAGAGTAAAATTATTAAAAAAAAAAACAATGTTTCCTTTTTAGAACACAATCGGGTACTCCTTAAACGCTTCTATGATAGTAAGTGGTTTTTTTTTTTTAGTTTATAGCTCCATCTCGTTCTTTACGGATAGAGTTCTCAGGCCAGAGACAATAATTAATGTTTAAAAATGTAATAGTAGCAGTACAGCTCCTTATGAAAGAGTTCGTCCAGGAAATTGTCACTATACCTATTTCTGCCGCCAAGCAGTAATGCGAGCATTTCAGGTTCCGGTTTTTGAAGGGTGCTGGTGAAATTCTCGTCAACTTATGTCTCAAGACGACAGGCGCAGATTCAGTACTTCTCAAATCTTAGCTTTGAGTGGCACTGCAAGTGCTGTGGACAGGTTTGTCGCTTACCACCAGGCACACGACTTGTGCATTCCGTCATAATATATCGGTATAATAAAAAAGTAAAAGTCATCTTGCCGTGGAGTCGCGCCGTTCAATTTTGTGTAGGTCATGATACGAATTTGATCAATCCAGTTTTACCACTTAAATGTGAACTGTACGAAACCAGGCTGGTTTGTTTATAAGCTCATAGTAGGCCTCCTGAGATGCAGAAAATGTTAGGACATAGACAAGTCATCAAAGTCCCATAAAGAGATTTTACGAAGCATGACGAATTAAATGATATTACATGTGATGTTATGACGCTTGATTTAGTGTAGAAACGCGGATGTCTGCATCGAATCCACATTATGACGCTCTGTAACCTATGTACCTATGAACGTACGTGAGTTACTATAACATCGGTTGAGTTTTGAAAATTACTGACTCGTGACAATGCCGATAATGTTACTTTAATAATGCATACGCTCGCGTCCAAGTGCAAAGATTGGGAAAAGTGCAGTGATAATTTCAAGGAAGAGTGTAATGATAATTTTTACGATTACACAAACTTGAAACACTGGTACAGTCTTCAATAATGCAGATTATTTTCAAAAGTCGGGTCGGTTATTTTAATCTTTTATTTTAGGACTAATTTGAAAGTAATAAATCAGTCGACTGTATTTTTTTCTTTGTGTTCTAATTATTTCATTAGTAGAATATAGGTTAAGCCGTGGTAGCCTTTGACCTACTGCATCTGAATTTCTCGGAATTAATAAATATAATAAATATGAAACAACATCACATACGTTGCTCTGATCCCAAAGTAAGTAACTAAAGCACTTCTGTTAAGGAAATCGGAAACAACGACGGTACCACAAACACCCAGACCAGAGACAAGTAAAAAATGTTGTTTATAGCTGTAGGTACTATACTGGACTGTAACTGTGTGTAATGTTATTAAGTGGATGTTAATTTAATTGCTACTTTATGTCTAATTCTTTCATGTGTATTTACGATAAAGTACCTAATGACATTAAAAACCTGCCCATGAAAACATTTAACGCGAGACTGTACGAATGATTGAAATATAAATTTTATTACAGTGTCAAGGAATTTTTGCAATAATAATTTGTTACACACAAATGATCTTAATTAAGTTAAATTACTCTTTATATTAACCATTGAAAATTTAAATTAATGATTGTTTCGACCAATTTTTTCACCGTACTATTTTTAGCTCGACCACCATGTTTCTTAGGGTGCGTACAAATCTAGCGAATGCGCCTGTTTGCGGTAGGCTCGCGACCTGTTCGCGTAAGGCTCGCGACCTGTTCGCGTGTCGCTCGCACACAATATTCCCTTGTGTGTACCTCGTACCTCATTAGTACAGAGGCGTACTTAAGTGCACGCGTGGAGCGTGCATACAGCGCGCGCGCGTCTCACGTGCAGTTCATAATTCGAAAAGACTCGACCCAACGACTTCCCAATTGAGAAACAATATTTCTCCCACCGGCTGTCGCTGCTCTTTATACATATTATTATATGTATAACTTCCTATTGAATTTTATAGGAAGCGTCGCCATTGTGTAGAATGAATGACAGCGAAAGTTTAAGTGACGATACTGAGAAATTACAACGCTTATTGCACTTCAGTATGTTTCTACTTCTTTGTTTGGAGTATTTTGTTATATAAATCAAACCTTGTTTCCTAAATATTCACCATTAACGATCTATCTTATATCAATTATAAAATTGTCGCTATTATATATATGTTTTAATATCTTTATATCATTAATTTTAGGCTCATTTTGTTGATTGATACAATTTTTGCAAAGTTAACGCGTGACCACCTTAACTTATTTTTGCGTGCAGGTAGTAGTCAGTAGCGGCCACCACCGCAGCTTGCTTGTTCTTATTAACCAATGGCGTTTAAGTGCTAGATCATATCGATACGTTAGAGAAGAAAGGGTAAGCAAGGGTATGATAAATTTTATCAACAATTATTTATAGATCAAGTTTCGCCGGTCTACTCAAGTTTTGTTATTCCATTGAACTAGTTTCTTTTACGTAAACGTAGATTTAAAAATGAACACTTGAACCAAAACGTTTAGAAATTATTATCTTTCACTTGTTTTGTGAACTTTATGGTTTGACCTTTGCAGAAAGGGCTTCTTAAAGCATCGATATTTTTGTTATAAACCATAGATTTCCACAAACAAAGTAAGAAAAAAAAGATTTTAAGAAATTAAGGGTCGTGTCTCCAACAATCTCAGCTTTCTAATAAAATTATTTTGGTACCTACTGAGAAGCCCCCAACTTTCCTGATACTACATAGGTGTTTGCATTTATTACCATAACACAGCTTGCATTCCGCAATGATGTATTAATGTTAGTCACGGTGACTTATACGGTATAACAATTTCTGCAGTCGGCTTTCGAGATCACGTTTTCCTTTCAGAACTGTGCTTACATTATCGCAGCTAGTATTTGCCGCTTGGCTGATTTGACGTTATGCACTAAATATGTAGCTTTTATTAAATTATATAATATCTAATTTCATTTCTGTATCACTTTTCTTACGGTTACAAATTCACACCTTCGGGCAATTGTATCATAAAGATATTCATATATTTTTTGTGTAAACACTTCACTAATACGTTATTATACAAATACAAAGAACGAACAACATAAAGACATAACTTTTTTATTAAAAAAAACCGACCTCATAAGTTCGTTCAATTAGATTTATTTGCTAAGTTTTATTGAAATCGGTTACCGGAAAGTGCGCGAGTCCGGATTCATCCCCTAATTTGGGTGCAATTATGGAATATTTTTCAAATTTACTTGAGACCAATATTGATGTACCCTCTGTTCAACAAAAAAAAAACAATCACCAAAATCGGTTCACAAATGCCGAAGTTATCGCGTAACAAACATACCTATAAAAATACAGTCGAATTGATTACCTCCTCTTTTTTTGAAGTCGGTAAAAAATATTTTCGATCTGACTGAACTTGTACCAGCGTCTGTTGCCACACCATTATATAGATATTTGTATTGGTTTTAAACGAGTTTTTACCATCAGCGTCACCAGTTAGAAACTTATGACAGAAAAACATGATTTCAAAATCACACGACTTTTGCGACTGTCTTCCATAAATTTTTTCTTCGCATGCTATAAAATTTCATATCCGTACGCAATAAATCAACCTCCCATGGCAGATGCAAAATACGTGGGTCTGATGATATATAAAAGAGCGGCACACTAAATTCCAAAAAGACAAACTTACCGATTCGCTATCAACCAACACTAATGTCCATTTGTCTTATTTGTACCTTTCATTTCAGGAATATCAGTAACATAAATCACTATACGACTTTGCGACTAGTCGCAAAAATTTCTGTTATGCAAGATCTATCTGAAAGCTATAAACATACAATTTATAGTGATGTTCTAATCTTTTGGACAACGCAGCGGCATGCTGTCTCCGATTCGCGAATTCTATTTGAATATTTTCCACGTCATTAGGTATAAGCACGTAATACCAAAATAGTTTCTAAATCAATAATCGTAAAGCTGAATTGGAATGGGACAATTTCTATAAAAGGTTAGGCAAATGTTTTGTCCCTGTCGGTTGTCTACAGGTTGAGGTAGTGCAAAAGAGAGGTGGGTAGGATGGTGGTTCTATTAGCACTTAAATCGGGTTATGGATGCGTCTCATGGCGGGCCGCATGCGCGGTCCCGTTAGCCGCTCACCTGCGCCCGCGCTTCTCTAGTTATGCTAACGGCTAAACGCGGCTAGCTCTTAGTACTTGGTGCCAGGGAACAGGCAAACAGCGTCGCTGGAAGGAATTTCAAATATCCAAAGTTAACACTGTGACATACTGTCGTGATAAATACTATTGACAATACTGTTTATCAATTGGGTTCAAAATGCAAACGAAGTTCGAAATTGTGTTGTAACAAACCGCCTACAGATTTTTTATCTATTTATTAGTCTGTTATTAGTACTCTATTCAACAAGAATCAAAATACGATAGGACATTCGTTAAAATGATTTATAATAATTTCACAGTTTATTGATATACTAAGTTTTTAATGATTACTCATAAATAAAATTATCATAAAGCGCTTATTTATTTACAGAAACATAAATAAAATGGCTAATTAAGTATGTGTCAAAACTAGTCACGCTTTCTGTAGGTGCGCGTTATCGCAATTTATTTTACTTATACTTCTCTGATTCCAACATATGAAAATCTTTCCACGAACAGGACCGTGGGTGGACGCAAAACCTTAACGGAAATCGATTCTAAAACCGTGTTTGAATCGGATTCCTGACCTTAGGGTCAACTGTTGCCCGTTTTGAATAAGATGTTCCCTATTCAGGAATAAGTTGTATTAAGAATGTACATCTCTAATCGATGATTTCATTGCTTGAATATTTCGCAACTCAACGCAAAGTACACATCGTAAGCACTGTACTAAGGTGCTAATAACACATTTTGTTTGATCCAAAGGAAGTTGCACTATCCGATTGACTTATCGGCTTTAAAGATGGCAAATTAGCCTTACTAATGAATGGTTTTCAAGTTGAACGGCGAATTCATTATGTTGCACAAAGCGTGCTATTGTGATAGACAGATTACTCGTACATGCTACTGGGAGGATTGGCAATCGTGAGACGTCTTAATGGAGACCCAGTATCGATTATACTCGCATCGAGCACATCTCTCATCGTCGTGAATCGATCACATCCACACAATGTGGCCTGTTCGTGACGTAACTTTTTGTACGTTCTCGCTTTTTGTCGATATGCAACATTGATTTATTGTATTACAAACGATTCTGTTATGTTACATTACATTATGAATGCGTATAAAGTGTTACATTTAGAGTACCGGTATATCATTTGATGTAGTAACGTGGCGTCGAATGTGAATAAAATACTCCAACGTTATCTTTTTTTATGATACCAAGTGATAAGTGACAGGACGAACAATTGCGCTTGGCGGTAAGCGACACGCCTACCCCTAAATGCCATCCAAAGCTTTAAATCACAAAGGTCTAAGGGGCAATTCCACTGCACCCGTCACCCTGAGACATAAAGTTGACAAGTGCCATTCAAAACCGGAACGCAGTAATGCTCACATTACTGCTTGGAGTAAGTTCTGTTAAACTGTAAGTTCAATAGAGTAATGGAAGTCATGGACTAACTTTTCATAAGGAGCTATACCGCTACTGAATTTCTTGTACATCAACCACTCTCAGGGTCGTATTCTAGAACTCTACTTAATGCTCAAGTCAGGATTTGATTATGGTTTAAAGCACTCGAAATCACACTCAAGTCCCTGCCATTAGGGTCGTATTTCCAGTGCTTGTGTTTCCAGTGCAATCCTGACTTGAGCATTGAGTAGAGTTCTAGAATACGACCCTAAGTTTACTCATGGATAAATACGTTGACAGATTCTGCCTCAAAATTGCGTCGTCATTGTGTTCGAATACGAATTACCGTTTTTCACTTTCGTAGGTCGATTTGCTTTCTTCGACAAATTAGATTAGCGGTGTCATCGTGTCCGTTGGTCGTGGCAAACTGTCCCATTTAAACTCGACTCAAGCACGAACTGGACGTGCAATTTCTTGCTTCGTGCATGCATTGACATCGACAAAATAGGAAAAAATCCTTTTAACTGTCGTTGACAATAGAATGCTTTCGATATTGAATCGTGACTTTTGCATTTGCCACTAATCTGTTCAACATCTGTTACCAAGAAATAAACGGCGATAGTTTGGAAAATACTAGGTACATGTTTTTCTCATCACTTTTTCAACATCTCGTTTTAATTCGCCATAAAGATCTTGGTAAGAAGTCTTGTACAGCATTTAAACTCAATATGGTAGCAGCACCTTGAGCTATCAGGAAACTTGAGTATTTATGTCTTATTACATTCATAACTTCGCTGTTGTAAAAATATGTCACGAAGTAACTTTTAAACGTATTTAGGCATTTAATAACTTTTGCTTACTAACGAGATTCATTAACCAGTAACTTTATTGCTTTTTGTTCAGTTTATCGCGTGTTACAAGGAAGCTGTTAGCAAGTTTCGAGTTTTTCTAGTAGTGCAACCATTTATTGCGAAGTTTCAACTCGACAGGTGGGTGCGGTTCGTTTTTATCGTTTCAGTTAGATAAATCTGTAGTTAGGAATTTTTGTAAATAGATTAGTGAGATTCTTGTCAAACTATATTATACGTTATAATAGTGCAGTCAATAAGTAATACGCAACTTATTGTAATAAAAATACGTTTATTTCTTTACAAATTTCATCCCCTTTGGACTATTTTTCTGTTATTTCCCCTTTTCAATACGATGATTAAAGGTCATCGACGGTGCGCCTAAAACAGATTGTTTTTTAAACTGTATTGAAGTAATATTCCGTACCACTGATACAAAATAAGCCATTTATAGCATCTTTAAACGTCATCGTCAATGTAGTATGTTGTCAATTTATTCCAACAAAGTAATTATTATAAATACTGTTGTTATCTTGAAAGTTCTATGTGCTTGAATTTACTTGATCAGACGTAATTCGCCGTGGTATCTCGTTACATTGTAAAATTATACAATTATTGAACATTCAATCGTATTTGTAAGACAAAGTAATGTAACGGTAAGTTTCACTTGCTTGTTTTCATTTTTGTCATGTGATGACGTCAATAGAACTTCCAGCCTATACATCCCTTCCTTCTTCACAGTTACATTGGCGTTAATATACGGCTTTATGAATTAGATAATAAAAGCGTAATGTAATACAATTTTATTATAAGTAATCATTGTACACACCAGTATTAATGATGGTAAATATGTAAATGTGTTGGCAACATAAGGTCGCTCTAGCCAAGAGACAAATACAGTCAACTAATTATGTCTAAGTTCATGTAAAAGTTCAAGAAACTTATTTCCTTAATCTTTTCCCGTTTCTACACATCCTCCTTTTTCCAATTAGGTTTGTCCAGATGTGTACGTAATAATTACCGCCCAGGCTTCGACGGAAAGCAGGCGTCCGGCAGTCGTCAATCATCGGGGCTTGAAGATGAGTTAGGCCCACCCGCGTAAAGTCCATTTCATACCGGAGCAGAATGTTCTAGGTCTTTTTCTCTGAAACGTATTAGTACAATATTTTCTTCTTACTCATTTCTATTAATAAAAGGAGAGACATGTCTTGAATAATTTTCTACCTCTTGTTAGTTATTGTCTCCATAACTCTGTTTCCGCAAAAGTTCGAAGGTCTAATACTGATAGACGCTCAGTTCTTCTTTGTAATATTTGCAATCTGATGGTAATGTTCTCGACTCAGACTGTTCCTTACTAAATAAATAGGAATAAGCCTTTACTCACGATAATTATCTACATACATTTTGTCAGAAATAGGTTGTTCTTATATATCTGAACATCAGTTCGATGTCTATGTAACTTCAAGTATTCTTGATTTACGGTCGTATTGTCATCCTGTTATATTACAGTTATAAACCCTAACAAAACTCAGTTTTACTATCGTATTGTCATAAAACGTTCCTGTGCCTTTACTATGACTTTATAGTGTTGATAGTCGAGCTAACGGCGACCGCGTCGTATACATATTTGACAATTTTGAATGGCAAATTGTCTAACGCCTCTAGCGATGGTGATTGGATTCACTGGAAAATTTTATGTGCTAATAGCGACAACTAATATTGTCAAGTGGAAGTACTATACGTTCTTTCTTCGTTGTCAACTAAACGTTGAAACAGGGTTTGTAATAGAAAATCGTCTTGTGTGGTACTCTGTCATAGTAATACGTTGTTTATGGCTTTCAGCCCGAGGCAACTGCCAGATTAGTATTTTCGAATCTAGGCCGCCCACCTAGGGCAGACTTAAACTAGATAATAGAATGAAACAGGTGATATGCATGACGGAAATGTTAGTGATTTAGAACATTTTGAAGACGTATTACTAAGTAGTGATTCAATTTTCGTTGTCATTGTGATTGGTTGTGTAGTAGTTCGGAATTACTTTTTTGGATATATAATTCATGTGCGTTTATATGCAGATCTATACTTATCACGATCCTAGCCTATTTTTTTTGCTTTCATCAGTTGTATTGTCCATCAATATAAAAACATCATCAATTTTACCTTCCATCTCGTCGCAGACTAAAGCAGGTTTAAATGTTTTATTTTCCTTTTAGCTTTCCTATTTTAATTTTTTTTTTACTATTAGGCTTTAGTTGAAGGATCAAAAAATAAATTAGCACCACCCAATTCTTAACACTTGGTGTTTCAGTTTGGTATACTTACACTTTATTTTTGTATTTACGTCAGGTCTTGTAATAGCAATGGAACAGAAGAGTGTTCTTTTTAATGTTTACGCAGTGGATAAGAACAGGGATATCGAAAAAAAAGAAACGTAAAGAGCCGTCTTTGTTGGTACAGACAACAGTTTGTTTTCTGGTAATATTTATGTGAAACTAAATGTCGTGTTATATAAAAACTAAACTTATTCTTTAAGTGAACATACATCAAAAGACTGGTACTATGAAAAGCTCAGTCATATACTCATAAAAGTGTATATGAATAATAAAATACGAATTCCACGAGACTTTTACTGCAAATTGAAATTTCTAGACAGAGAGATGAAATCATCAATCCACTACTCGTAGGTACGTACAAGCAATTAATGGCAATAAAAACTGAGTTCTTTTAGCCTGTAATTCTTAACAGTTCGAAGTTCCTTAATACTATTGGCTAAGTTATATTTGCTGGTGCAAATTAGTCATTGTCATAAAGCCTGCTCGGAACGAAGGGTGTAAATGCTGCTGTTGACGGTAAAGGTACTTTTGTAGAGCTGTTTATAGCAGGCCCTACAACCGGTCTGCCGGCCTCGTTTTCGTTTCAGAGAACGCGTGAGCGGCAAAACTATGACGGATTTGCTTCGAACATTCATTGTTTTGCTTGTTTAAAATTATGTTTGATGTTTTTCATAAGAAACTGTAAACATGCCAGTGTGAAAAGGTTCAGTTAGAGCACAAAAAGTAATAGTTTGCTTAGTTTAGTTCTAGAAATTGAGCATGCTTCATAAACGAATTTACAATTCTAGTGCCCGTGGCGCCTTAGGCTTAATTTACATTGCCGCGGAACGGAATGTAAGCGAATTTTTGTAACGTAATTGTCCATTGCATAATGACCGTTATGTCAATTATGTAACGTACAAACTAGATACAATACGGTAGCTGCAGGAATTCCCGAGATACCGCGAACATTCTCCGGAAGTCGTGCGACCAGTAGGGCTAGCACGATAAGGCGCGACTTGAGCGAGAGCGACATAGCGCGAGATACTGCTATTCTCGCATAGAAATCACGCGCTCTATGTCGCTTTCGCGCAAGTTGCGCCCTATTGTGCTAGCCCTACAGGGCTTCAATTCTGCAATTTTTTTTATAATATCAAGGGACGGGACGAACACGTCCTGCGCCTAGTGGTAAGCGACACCATAACTGTTGCACTGCCACTAAGAGCTATCAAGTACTTCCCTGGACGAACTCTTTCACAAGGAGCTCTACTGCTGCTAAAACCACTAGTCGTGTAATTCCGTTCAGACTTCACTGAGATTATATTGCAATTATGATAATACTTGTTGCTCTTCGTAAAAGCTGGCAATGGCAGTTGAGTTTCAGTAGTGTCAATGGCAAGTGGCAGTGATGGCATTCATTCAATCATTGACGGTCGATGTTGCCTTACTAAAAGTGTCATGAAAATATGCATATCTTAATTTTAATATATTTTAAACGGCAATTTAGTTTTGGAATTAATGTATTTTCTTTATGTCAAATAATTACTTCATCCTCGACGTGCCGTCGACCCGCTGTTGAAGAGTGCCAGTATACCAAAATGCAATGGCAGTGGAATAGTAATTCGGTTGCTAACCACTTACAATACTCTTAACTATTAGAAGAATCATACCAAACGTACAGAGTCCTTCCATTGAAACTCACACAACTGAGATGGTTTTATAATTATAACTTTTTTTTAATAAAAAACCGATCTCAAAAGTTCGTCGAATTACGAGTACATTTATTTGCCAAGTTTTATTGAAATCGGTTACCGGACAGTGCGCGAAACCGGATTCATCCCTCAGTTTGCCAGCCTTAGAGGTGTAATGTTTGCTTCGAATGAAAACAATACTGAGGTATCCACTTTCAAAAAAAACACTCATGTAAACCGATTTAGATGATTTTTTTTCGTAACATAAAAGAAATACATTCGAATTAAGAACCTCCTCCTTTTTTTGAAATCGGATAAAAATTAGTAGACGTGGGGCCATGTTTTGTGTTCGCATCTATCGTTTGTACCTTTGTCAAGGTTATAAAATTGGTTTACATCGCCACCATTATTGGACTTAACTTTTGTACTAATAAATCTCTATTAAATTTATTGTACTACATCGTCTCCCCACCACCTTTCAATTTCATCTGCTCAGTATATTTACAAATGTTTAAAATGAATTACTTTGCTGACTTCTTGGCCCTGTAAAGAAACAGTTATGCAATGATTACTTCTGCACTTGTGTGAAAAATATTTTACTACACATAATTGCGATTTTCTCAAAAGAGCCATTGGAATGTATAATAATAATATAATTACAAGTTGTTCATTCTGTCCCGTGTAAAATTTCGTGTAATTAAGCCTTATTAATGTGTAATTAAACCTTTTGTTTTTTATATTAATTTTACAAGTATTATGTGTAATTTTATGTTGTAATTTTCATTTTATGAACTTGCATTCGCGGTTCGTTTCTAGAATCTAGGTATTTATAATGTTCATTGCATTATGGGAATTAAATAATAAAATGTGGATTATTTTAAATCTATAAATGTTAGTGGTGCAGGTGGAGGTAGGGTTTTTATTTGTTTATCATTAAAACGTAAATGTGGAAACTTGTTTCAAGGAGCAGTCGCTCTCCACTGGTACCTACACATACCCTGGACATAGGTATTCTTAAATTTTAGTCCTTATCTTTGAAATATTCTTTATAAAATTACAGTTAAAATACATTAAAGTAAGATAGGTATAAAGATAGTAAGATAATGTGCAACAGGATAGAAATTTAGGATATGCAAAAGGGGTGCAACCAAAGAATATCATTACAAGTACACTACATAATAATTATTAATAAACTCATGTATGTACGTAGATAGAAATATCCATACAAATATGGTTAATACATAACAATACATAAATAATAAAAATAAATGCATATTATACTTTAAAAGGAAAAAGAAAAATGAAATAATAAGTATAGGAAATAAATTCAAAGATAGTGGAGATAAAGACAGAACTTAGGAGTTGAGGAAGTGATCCTTGACACTTTGTTTGAAGGAATCAAGATAAGGGGAACCTTGAATCGATTCAGGGAGAGAATCTTATCTCTTTGTTTTTTATAGTCACTAGGCTAACATTGAAATGTATGTAAACGATCTACGAAAATTGGAGAACATCATAATTCACGTAAAGCGGAACGGTATTGTAGTTGCTTAGGTAGGTTGAAGGATAGGTTCGGAAGCGTGTGAGATAGATGTGGAGAAATTTCCCACTGTTGGGCAGGGGTCTCCTGTCAGGCGAAGTTTTTAGGCCTATACCGTCACGCTGGCCCGGTGCGGGTTGGGGACTTCACACGTTTTTCGAGGATTGTGAACCATCTTCGACGTGTAGGTTTCATGGTAAATTTCAAATTAAATTTCGCACATAAATTCCGAGAAAGTCAGAGGTGCGAGCCCGGATTCGAACCCACGGCCTCTGCTTGAGAGGCAGTAGGTCAAACTATTAGGCTACCACTGCTTTTTCACGGACAAATTCATTACACGATATTTGAACATTTGCCTTTTAGAAATTTCTCTCTTACTGTAAAATAACCACACTGTCCCCTGATGAATTTATTACAGAATACGGGAGACAAAATTTCATTGACATATCTCTAAAAACAAACAAACGAACGAAACTAGTTTTTTCCGTAGATGAATGTAGAAAAAATTAAAATTTTAGGTATTACTTTTATCGAGCGAAGTTAGTTGATTGTGTTTTGGGCCCCATATTTCATTACTAGTAATATCTGTTTTCATTATCAAATAAAAAAAACCAAGTTGAATTCGTATAGCATCGAAAAATTTTTGGGTGTCACTTCGTCTTGTCTGGCACCAACTCCTTTAAGGGCCCAAAAATCTTACCTTGCAAGACACCTGTACTCAGTGAGTAACACATGAATTTTGTATAATTAAATAAAGCTAATAAAACTTAAGTACTAAACGACTAAATATAGTAGTTGTAAGGCTTTAGTAGCTACAGCAGTTTTATATGTAAATTGCTATTGTCCAGAGTTCATTTGCCTCTATATTAAATAGTTTACAATGCGACGCGAATGTTCCCTACACTTGGTTATTTATATTCTACTCACGTGATGGTGAATTGAGATTAAGAGCTTTGATTCTGTTGTATTTATTTACATAATTTATTTGTAGGCATATTTTATGATTTAAAGTGACACGTATCAGTTTGGTGTTGCATGTAAAATTCACTGGAAAATCACAGCGATTTTTTTTTCTTATTGAAAAGAGTTCTACCGACTTTATCATAATTAACATAATCGTTGTTTTTAGCGAAATTACGTTATTAACATTCTGGAATCAGCGAAACGTTAGTCTGCCGTATTCGATGACGGAGTAAAATGACAGTTCGTTGCACAAAAGTGTTGTCCGTTTGCAAGCAGCTAGTGAGTGCAGTAAACAAATATTGTATCGACTACCGACTGAATTTTAGTCACGCTTATAAATAAATAACAGAACTTGTTTCATTTGACTCATCATCGGCCCATTATTCGTCCAAGTGGTGAGAACAGGTTTATTTGCATTGTCAATTTTTGTAAATTCGTACTAACACACACATCATTTAGAACCGTCTACATGTGTCTTAAAAATACAAGGAGACATACATATTTTGAAATTTTCAAATCTGCCTGTTTTTATTAAAATGTATATGAACGAAAATTGATTTCGATATATTTTGTAGGCCAACTGTCAAAATAAGTATACAGAAGCCAATAACGCAATTTGTAAACATTAGAACGTCAAATTCAAACATTTTTGGCGAAATTTTACTTTCTTTCACATTCTATCGATAAAATTGCCGACAACTACCACACGACTATTAAAAATTTTGTGAAACTGGCAACCCTACAAATATCATTTTACTCAGTCTTCAAAAAGACACTATACAACCCCATATAAGCGTTTTCTTATACCTTATTTATTAGTTTCTTATTTAGTTTCAGTTTTACTGTTGAGCAAAATCAGTAAATAATTGACATCATTTAAAGAAAAAAAACTTATGTGCCAATATCTCGAAAGTTACCAAAATTCAAATGCATTAGTTTTGACAAGGAGGGCAAAATTGTGGACAAATGTAATTAAAACATTAATACTAAGTAGAACAATAAGCTGCTCATGCCCAGAAAATGCACATTGATCTCAATACAGGTAAGAAAATAACAATTCTTCTTTTCTGTCCCTAGATTTAATACATGTTCATTAACGACGCATATGTCATAAAAGGGCGAAGCCGTTATTTCTGCAAATCAATTAGCATGCAAACCAGTAATGGACTATAAAAAACCGGTCTTTTAAAGTAGGGTATTTAAATAATTGCATCTCCCTCGAAGTTGTATTTTAGTAGTGCGTGAAAGGGATAGTTATATTTTAAAAACCTTAATTAATTTTAATGAGCCTGCAATTCGTATTAATAATTCTTAGTTTTAAGAGACACTAAAAAATTATGAGAAGCTGTAAGAGTTATTGACACTGAAAGCGCCGCGACGCACCTTTATAATAATCCAAAGAAAATAATGCGTCCCTACGAGTTTCAAAAAAATTGGAACTTATTTAGATTTTTTTTGTGATACCTAGTGATGGGACGTACAACGTCGGCGTACGGGCGTCGTGCGCCTGGTGGTAAGCGACACGCCTGTTCAAGCTGTAGTGCCGCTCAGAGTTTTGAATCTGCGCTCGTGTTACTCTGAGACATAAGTTGACAAGTCCTATGTGTCTGTAATTTCACTAGCACCCTTACCCTTCAAAACCGAAATGCAGTAATGCTCACATTACTGCTTCGCGGCAAAATTAGGTAAGGTAGTAGTACTTTCCCGGACGAACTCTTTCACGAGGAGCTTTATTGCTACTAAATAATAAATTAATTTTGTATATGAAGGCAAAAACTATTTCGTACGTACTGAATTTGTATCCCAATGTGTAAGAGATACGAGCTTGAATCGATCTTGTGCCATTGACCCACTACGGGTTTTTGTACGCATAACGGTCCGGCACACTTGATGATTTACTCATATAAAAGCTAATGATTACGGACTATAGATTTTTGATCTTCGTCACGGAGCCTCTTTTGGGATGGTTTGAAAAATGAACAAAAAGAATTTGGAATTTGATCATGCAATTACTTTTTTTAGTGGTTTGGAATTGGTGTATGCATTCATTGGGCGTAGAAGTTGTGGGTGGGCAATCGATGAGATAGACGGAAAAACTCGCAAAGGCAAAAATAAAGAAATGAAAGAAAGGCGACAATAGGGAATGGATTGCATTGGACGAGACCATTATTAGGCGACGGTGTATGGAAATGGACTGACTGGTTGCCGCGAAAAAGTTTCGTTTTGCGTTGTCGTCATTACGAGAACACTAAACCGGTCTATTGAAGTGTTCATAATTGTTTGCCAATTTTAATATTCTTTCCATAATCAAAGCAGATATGGTCTGTTTTAAGAAGAATTCAATCCATCGTTCATAGTCGACCACATTGATGATCATATGTTGGTTGTAAGAATTGACCAAAAAGTTTCAAATTTTTTACTACTTCTACCTTTTTTGAGTCATCAAATCAGATTTATACGTACAAATTAACAAATCGCCTACACAATATGCATCGGAAATGCCATTCTCTGCCACCAAAAGTGTGACAACACTCTCAAAGTTGTTGACATGTTTTATGGAAATAATTTCCATATCTAAGATTTTACAGTGGATTTCGTGATTTCATTATTTAATGCCACATAAATTAAATGCAAATCGAAATATTTTAAATTATATGTTTGGATATTCGTTATTGGCCCGGAACTGTGATAATTGCTGAGTTTTAAAAATTTTATTCAATAATGTTTTGGTAATTTTTTTTAAAGGTGCATCAATTGAGCCTTTAAAATTGTTGTCCATTCGAATTTGACGTAACACATACATTCAAATTTTAGTGATGAAATCACGATAAAAGCAGTTCAAGTGATAAAGATGCAGGCAGACTGTTGGCGCATCTAGTTTATCGTCGTTTTACTTTCTCAAACTCGTAAATTAAAGCACAAAGTTACAGAAATGTAAAAAAAAAATGGATTGTATATATACAAATTTTGCAGGCTTCCAAATTGTTAAGTTAATATTGCATCTAAATTGATAAGAAATATAAAGTTTTGCCATCTCCTGATTAATCACTCTTTATTAGATACGAGTTTGAGAAAATAAGGCGTCGATATAGGGTTTTCATTCCCTCAAAGTACATTTTCCTTAAGAAAATGTATGAGATTGGAATTCCAGTAGTTGTGAATTTAAGCTTAGTCTCTAATAAAAGTAATTTCCATATCTGCGATCTCGACTTCCTTCCCAAATTGGTCGCCTGTCGTTCTTGAATTTAATTATAAGCACTTTATACTGATCGAACCGATGATTTGAGGCAATTCATGACCAATAATGTCTTAGAAATTTTGTTACGGTTATTTATAATCCTGTTGTTATTGCTTTACATATTTTGGCCTTGATGTCTATCGAATTGGTGTAATTATGTTTTATACCTTCGTAAATTAATATTCGATTATACCTCATGTATATTTATAAGACGGTTGTTCCGTAAAACGATTATAATATTGTGCCACTTAACTGTACTAATTACCTCGTCTTAAAGTGCGGAACAGAACGACGAAATTAACTTTGTGATACTATCCAATGCTATCGGGACTAGAACCAATTTAGAAAAGTCTCTCAAAGGAACCTGGTAGGATTGGTAGCAGGTCCTGCTGCTCATCTAACGCTCACAATGATAACTGTTTGCCCACGTCACCGGGGTCGTTGTAATGATGGCGCCCTAACCGATAAAAATATATATACCCTATCATGATGCTGCTTCTGATGCCGTTTTTTTTATTTACTTTTTTGCCGCCACCTAGCGAATATAAATCAAGTTTTTTTTTTCTGTATACTGTAAATATTTTCTGATATACATAAGTAAGTAAGGGAGTACAGGAAAAATTTATCTCTAAACATCACTCGTACAAAAGTAATATATATACCGTAATTGGAATTGGACTTACAGTTTTAGTAACAGCAGAGAAGTACTGTCACCTTACCTGTTTCTGCCGCCATGCAGTAATGTGAACATTACGGTGTTACGGTTATGAAGGGTAAGGGCGCTGGTGTAATTACAGATACATAGGACTTGTCAACTTATGTCTCAGGGTGACTGGCGCAGTGGCAGAGCTTCTCAGATCTTTCCGATTTAAAGCACCGAGTGGCACTGCAAATGTTATGGACAGGCGTGCATTACCACCAGGCGCACGACTTAAAGTTAAACAACATCATTTTTTTTCGTGTTTTTATGTTATGACGAATTAGAAATTGATGTTGATAACACAGAAACAAACATGTGTTACATGGTGTAATAAATACCAAACAAACGAGTAGGTACCTACTGGTACTGTATTGAAAATTAGTAACTATATATTATCTTGCATTATTATTCTCAAAGGGATAGAATACATAAAATATTGATATCATCGAAGAAATAGTTTTTCCGGTTTTATTAATTCAAATTTTCAACTAGTAATTACGGAAATGACGTTTACTATACCAATTTCAAAATAGACAATTCTTTTAAATCACTTTCATAATTCATTCATTTGTGGAAACAGAGGTTGTACAGAAGTTGACATGTACAAAATAAGTATAGTTTCACTGTGTCCGGCCAAACATTACACATACAAATATTGAAGGTATATTTAAGCGTTCACTCACATGCACTTCGACAGACTAAACCAAGTGTAACTTGTTTCTTTTTCGATAATATTACATGGGCATGCATAGGTATATGGATTTAATAAGCCAGTCAGTAATTTAATTCGGTGATAGTTTAATGGGTAAATTTTAATAATAACTAGACTGTCAAAATAATACTAATAAATTGAAGTCAAGATCAACATTGTTTAAGATTAGGGCATTTAATACTGGAAATGCAAGTTGACTCGAATTATGTGTCCGGGATATTTCGTTGTAACGTTTCTTGTAGTCTACTTAATCTTGGCCAATTACTTTAGGGATACTATTTGACTGATTCTCAAGATTAATGTTTTTGAAATTGTAAAATTACACTCGTAATAACTTTACAATGCAACGTGCTCATTTACAGAGGTATTATTCTCACTCTTGTCGCAATACAATTATGCCAAGCTCGACATTTCTAGCGCCGTTAGGAAACCTGACCACAGCGTAATTCTGTTTCTACGCAAAACATCCCATTTACCCGCTAAATGTCGAATATAACCTATTTTATGTCCCACTAATAATGTCTACTTTCGCACCGTAATCCTATACTGCTAGACAATCGCACTTTAATGTAAATGTGGTTTTATAAACTAGGGAATAGAATAGCGTTTTCCATTTCTTTTTTAAAGCGATGAACGGATAAGAGCCTGAGAACGCGTCGCTCTGAAAACCTCGTACAAACACGAAGTATTATTTGCAGATGAACAAAACAGAAACTTCTACATTTAAACATTGACATTTGAAGTTAATTTTTGAAACCTCTACCTCATTTTAATAGGAATCATGTTTGTGTGAGTTACACATAACCGTTTCTAGAGTTACTGATAAGTGGAGTCGTTTCCAGAGGACAGTAATATCTATGTCCGTGGTAATGTCCGAGTACCTTAGGCGTACTTTTATTTCCTTTGACTTCGTTTTCCTTTTGAATTCGCCGTAGTTCGTAGTATGTTTTACCTTATCGTCTTTATGTGTCACAACGCCTACTAACGCGTCGCGTAATATAGGGGCTTAGTGCGACTCCTTCTGTATAAGTCTGGTGACCCCCTTTATCAAATTTTGTTCGTCTGTATACATAAAGCATAATAATTTCGGCTAATTTTGACCATACTTTATAGTATTCAAATCGCTTATATCTTTCAAGCAAATTTATCATCTTTATCATTACGAAATACTCCATGCCTGACACAAATTATGTTAAATCTATCGCATTCATCTTACACAGTAATAAAGTCATTACATTTAATAGCCGTATCCAAGCTTGATCAAGCTTCACATGTAAATCAACATTAAGAAATGAAGAAAGTTTTATGCCCTTTAATTAACATACATGTTCTAAACTGTCTGTTGGCCGATACAAAATCTTGGTTGTTATACGATGACCTACGATGACCGGTTAAAGGTAACCACGTACTTGTCAACGTTGCACGCATTACTCGCGTACTTCACGTTAACCGTGAACACTGGAAATTCGATGCACTTGAATTGTAGAAGCAGAAATAGGGCAACTCCTGTCTGCTCGACGCCTCAATACCTACACTTCGCGATCTCTTTACGTAGTATATAAAATTGAGACCGCAAATACATTTTTCACGCTATATTCAGATAAAATTCTATAGTTCTTATTAAATTTAAATTTGAACATTTGTAATTACAGAAGATAATTATCTTAGCTATAAGATACATGTTAGCGGCAAAAATTCGCGCGAAAGAAGTTGCTTCTAATTTAAACGAAAATAATCTTGGAGACTGTATGCAAATGGTGTGTGACCTATCGCATACATTTCTACCTTCTACACATTGTACATCAGTCTCATCTGTCAGGGTTCATAGCATAGCAGCTGTAGCATAAAAGATTAATCACCGTAACTGCAATAATATATCGCATGTCATTACACTATTCTGACCCTGCGACCTAACATGTATAATGTTGAGTTTACCGTTCGGCAAATTAATTGCCATACTTATCATTAGTGTTCAAAACAAAAACGAGGTGATAATTATAAATTTGCATGCGCAACTCCAAGGCTGTTAGTTGAAAATTACCAAAAAGTTTCGTGTCATTTATGAGTAAAACAAATTTATAATCCAAATGACTGACATTTGAAGTTTTAAAAGGGTAATTAAACGGTAATAATAATATGTAAGATGTTGGTGGATATTTTTTCTACTGTGTAACTGTCGGTTTATTCGTTACCTATGTTTTTAGTAATCTTCGGTTTTGAACGCGTGTCGTAATATTTCTTAAGGCAAGAGGAGTGTGTTTCACGCCTTATTTTAAAGAAATATTATCTTTATCTAATTCTGTTTACAAATTAAGCCGCACATTTTTTTCTTATGGGAATGAAATGTACCGTAAAAGTAATTTAGGACGGTCATGATTGTAATAATGCAATAATCACGTTCTTAGCTCAAATAGTTAAGGAAATAACTAAAGCACGAGTTTGCGTCATGTAAGAAATTCATCAGGAGCATTCAAGAGTGAAATTATGAATATATCTACTCCAATGCGTTTTGCGTATGAGTTTAAATAGAAATATGTCTACAAGACGTAAATAAATCATAACTCTTTATATACATACACTTTTACTTACGTTTTATGAAGCTTTGTCTTTATTGTCTTGTTAATATGGTTGACATTTATTGAATTTTTTCGCATAACACCGTTACGACCTATCTACGACATATCTAGAATCTCTGCTTGCTATATGACCTTGGCGATGTTTTTGTTTCATCCACTACAATTTTTGTTTTTCAAAATTCTTACCATGTCCTTCGGAAAGACGTCGTGTAAGAGACGACTCTTGGGTGAATTAACAAACGATAATGGTCTTCCTCCTGAAGTATTTTCCTATTATCGAAAGCGTTAAGAATGATTTTTCAACACCATCATGAAGTTGATGGATATGGGTCTCTAATGCTACGTTTCCATCCTGAAGCTGAAGGGAATCCAAAGCACGCTTCTATACAGCACAAATATTCTTTATTGCACACAAAGAATAAACATATAACAAAAAACAAAACAAAAGATAGGTACTTCCCTCGATCTTATTGCTAGATAACAATCTCTTCCAGACCTTCTCTAGGTTAGATGATATTCACTAAATACGGAGTTAATACACATGTTATGCTTACACGAAATTAAATTAACTAAAATTCACAAATAAAATAAACAATGAAAATAAAATAACAAAAATAAAACAGATTTTGTTATGTTACCTAGTGACGGGACGAACAAGTCGGTACGCCTTGAGGTAAGCGATTGCGCATAGCAGTTGCAGTGCCACTCAGAGCTTTAAATCGCAAAGATCTGAGGGGCACTGCCACTGCGTCTGCCACTCTGAGATATAACTTGACTAATGACTAGTCCCATGTGCCTGTAATTAACATAATAGCCACGGAGGAAAGCTCGTTTTCCATGAAGTATTATTGCTTCGGCATCGAGATACCTTTGAGGTTCCTACCTTTTACCTATATTTCATAAACCATCTCGCATTCTACATCGCATATCACGTTTTCTCGTACCCTTATTGTGTCCTAAATGTTAGATAAATGTCAAAAAGAGATGCATTATATTTTACTGGGTTTAAGTCTTTTGCATGCAATTGTTTGTGTTCGTACGTTCGTGTTATTGTCGTAATTGAGATCACGAATCCTCGACCGAGATCCCAGTAGTAGCGCTGTTTTAGAATTATATGTACGTATTATACGTACGTACACGTATTTGAGTAGTTAATTAAAATTTTTTGCGTGCACATAAATTTGTTTGGTTATGTTGAGAGCTAATTATCCGATCTGTTATTTTGTATTGTTATTTAAATTTAATGAACTGTCAGTGTTCAGAAACTAAACATCCAATCAGCCATCATACTGTGGTACAGAAACTTGTAATTAATGATTAATCACGAAAGTCTTAAAATCTATAATAACATTTGTCTATTCTACGTCGTTGAAAACCAAATGCAAAGATCCGACAATAAGCACATAGAAGAATTCGTGAGGTCCGTTGGTTCGTTCAGCGGCTTAGTTCTCATAGCGTCTGGCATGGCTTGCTAGAAGACGTCGGTCGGTTCGAATCCGGCTTGATCGAAGGATGTTTTTCTAAGTCTTAGATCTTTGTGTTAATAATTATGACAAATTAGTGGAGTAATTTCACAAAAAATAATTGACTATCAATTCAATACAAATTTAATTGTTGTCTATTGTTTTATAAATTTAGTACCTACCTATTGAATTTAGAAGTGACCAATAATAAATTTTGCCTGCATATTTTCACGTATACATAAAACTCAAGAGACGTGCAAGCATGTACAAGCCCATCCTTTTTACCCGAAGCAGCTAAGAAAATAACATAAATAAAATGTATACACCGAGCTTCTGTTTCCACAAACTCGGGTACTACTATAATATGCTATGGCTATGGTTTTGGTCATTGAACTCGTGACAAAACGTGATCGGACAAAGCAAACGAAATTTTGTACATAATAAATATCGTATGCAATAAACAAAAAACTTAATAAATTTTTTATTTGATGGTTAATATTTTTTGCAAACAATTTGTCGCCAGGTAACTAGTGGTTGTAATCAGTTCATCAATCTTAACGCTTGGAGTTTGGTTCGTTCTTATTGCAAGAGGGCATTATTAGCATCGATGCAATCGCCTATGTATATCCCAGCCCCCGTAGTATGGTTACGCATGATAGTCGCGTCGCGCGCGATAAAATTGAAACAAGCGCGCGCTATTGGCTGTCTCAATCGTATAATAATCATAATATGATAATCATAATAGCGCGTGCTTATTTCAATTTTATCGCGCGCGTTGCGACTATCATGCGTAGACATGCTACGAAGGCTGGTGTAGCGATGCAATCGCGCGTTTATATTGATGCAGTCGCGGGCTTGCATCGCGTTTGCATTGCTGTTTAAAATCGTGCACGTATGTAAAGGTAGACGATTAGCGACTGCATCGCTGCTAAATATCGTCGTGCGTAATCGCTCTTAATCTTTAGTGTCAAGCTTGACGTACCACTGACTTTGCACATTCAGGATTACTTACATCAAGCTGACCACTTTCGACCGTTCTTATCGTAAACAGCACATAGGAAATAAATCTTGTATCAAGTTTGAAGTATTCTTGATCCTGTACTGTTAACTATACATAAACATTAGTTACGTGGTCGCCATGGATGCTCGATGGCAGTCGCTACCGATTTAACACTTTACCATTATGTCATATACCTGCTAGGGGAATAATGGAACATTTACTTTAGACGTTGTTATTTATCTTGGATAATTAATAAGTTTGTCTTGGATTTCCCGAGCTATTGTTTTTTGTTCTTATAAGTAGATAATGGAGAAATTATACTATTGATTTGATTACTGAAAGGTTTTTTAATAAAATGCAAGTGTGCTAAAATGTAAAATGTAAGGTCAAATGACCTCCATCACTCACCTGATGGAAAGTGACGATGAGGTCGACGATGGAGTTTGCACACCTAAGTAATGCCTATTTACTCTCGCCTTGAAAAGACCCAAGTTATAACGTTCAGGGAACAAGTCTGCAGGCACAGAATTCCACTCCATAGCCGTTCGCTTTATAAATGTAGAAACGTAACGCTTCGTGCGAATCTTTGGAATATCCACAAATAGGGGTGGAACCCAAGCCTACGTCTAGTCCCCCGGTGATGGAAAGGGGAAGGCGGAATTAAATCGTATAATTCCATCACACACTCTCCCATGATATATCCTGCAACATGCCGATAAGTAGGCAATTTTCCGGCGGTGTTCAAGGGTTTGCAGCTCCGCCTCCACTAATTCCGAGTCACCTATAAGCCTTTTGGCACGGTTGTCAATGTTGCGTGGCCAGTTGGTATGTAGCAGAGCCATCCCAAAGGTACTCCATGCACGACCGGACTTGTGCTTGGTACAACTGAAGCAATTGAAGATGGGCTACACTTGATTTTTATATTACGTAAAGGCGGTATCTCACAGTCCATTATTTTGGTTAATTACTAATAAGAAAGGATGCGGTCGGTGTGGCTATCGGTGGTCATCAGTCGTGCGAGGAAATCTGTAAAATCACGGGCTGTGTGTGGCCACCTTTAGAAGTTGCACATTCAGCTGTCGACCTTTTTACTAATCCAAATGCTTGTTAAACAACTTGACAGATAACTACCATTAAAGATACATACCATTAAATATATAATAGATCACGACTATTAAAGATACAAGGTGTCTGCCTATTTTAATGTGTAAGTCGGTAATTACTTATTGCGCTAATTACTTCGGAGAAATGAAATCGTAACGAGATTAGGTAAGCACGATTTTGTTAATGATAGCTAAAGTTCAATTTTGTTTTAACGCCTCTGTGGCCGAACGGTTGCCATGCTGGTCTGCACGCAAAGGTCCCGGGTTCGATTCCCGGGCCGGGAAAAATATTAGTATGGCCTACATTTATTTTTCTCATGAGTTTGGGTGTAATTTGTGCGCGGTTCCCTAGTGCGCGGCTATGAGTGTATGCGTTATTATTATATCATTATTATAAGAATCGTTAAAATGAGATCAGAAAGTGCTAATTTCATAGTCGTTCAACATATCTATGGCCGTATTATATTATAACTTATCTAATACTATTAGAATTTAATGTTCACCAAGCTTCTTTTTCAAACCATCAGACCATAAAAGCGTTTAAGAGATGTGCGACGCATAATCGTTAGTCGCTCTACATTCCATCTTGACGTGAAATAGTTTGATTTACATCGAATGTTCGCGATCAAAAACCTTACCATGCATTCCTGTTAATTCCATCTAACGCCTCAAAAGGCATGAAAGCTATTTCTTTGAGTTTATGGATAATTCTATTGACACGGTAGCAATAAATTTTGCTATTTGTGGAATCCACATGTTTTTCAATCTGTTACTAGGTTTTACTCAATGGCTTTGGCTTGACAGTTATTTGTTGACATTAATTATACATATTTTATGAGAGAAATCGGCCCTAATAAATCTTCTTGTTTGGATTGAAACTGAGGTACAGTAACCGAGATAACTCTTTGTCAATAGTCAAGTAGTTGCCGTTATGATTGCCCTTTTGTGGATTAGGTGCAATAGCAAACATAAAATTACAAAATATAAAAGAAAATATATAACTAAATATGTTTACAAAGAGCAATTTCTAGATTTTTCTTAATCGTTCTTAGCAGGGAACCGGCCCAAGGAATAAGCAGTTTAATAATCTTTATTTTAATTTGGCTGGCTGGCTGTCAAATGGTTTTAATTTTATTGTATATCATGACACTTACTTCTATGATTTACATTCATTTTTTGTGAAATTACTACCATTAGTTTGTTAAAATTTATTGATACAAAGAAAAGTTCCTTGGATCTGACAAGACACGAACCTGCGCCTGTATGCCAAACTAGAGCTGGCAAGCAAGCAGCTCTACCAACTAAGATACACATCGAGGCAGCGGATTTTATGAATTTCTTTACTTATTCTTTTTGTTCTTGGGGTTCCACTCCTATCGGAGATTGGACAACACCATAGCAAGCCTGACTTTAGAGCTTAAACCGCAAGAAATCAGCTTGAAACATTTTAAGTTTGCCTACTTGGTTTAATTTTATGTAGCTAGCTCCTCCTTTTTATGCTTGAGAGACCTTATTTATACTATAAACTGTTTTAAGAAGGAGTCAATGATATAATTATAACTTTTTTTTTTAAAAAAAAAAGGAAACCGACCTCAAAAATTTGTGGAATTACATGTGATTGCCAAGTTTTACCGAAATCGGTTGACGCAAAGTGAATAAAATCCAATAAACCGGATTCATTCCCTAATTATCCAATTTTGCAGGTGAAATATTTTTTCAAATTAGAATGGGACCAAAAAAAAATAGAATAATTGAAATGTTTACAAATATTGGAGTAATCTTGTAACATGGAAAAAAAATCATAATTAAAAATACAGCCCGATTGAAGTCGCTTAAAAGAAATGAAGACATTTGTGGTAGAATATGACAAAGGAATATCAACGTTTCTTCTTGCTCGTAATAAAAGATCTTGAATGTTAAAACTAATATCTTACCTCCATTGTTTACAGATACAAAAATATCTGATCGACTATGAAGCCAAACCACAAACGACATTAAGGTGAGTCCAGAATGTAAATTTGTTATGCAAACAAACATGTTTCTAACCATAAGAACATAATGGGACCATTTAATCGTCAATCTATATGGAAGAATGCTCAGTTAATAAAGCAAAGGGCGTTGCTGCTTTTGAGATTGCCCCACATCCTACGCTTCTTTGTCAGAATAAAGACTTAAAATGACATTTATAGTGCTAATAATCTCAGTACAGAGTTCTAAAAAAATCGACCTCAAAAGTCATTCATCCTCTACTTTGCCACCCGTAGAAGCGGAATATTTTCTATAAATTTAAATAGGACCACCACTGAGGTATCCTCTTTCCAACAAAAGAAGAATCATCAAAATTTGTTCATAAAAGCCGGAGTCATCGCGTAACATACATACAAAAAAAAACTAACTGTCGAATTGAGAACCTTCTCCTTTTTTTAAGTTGTTTAAAAAGGTCTGAAAAAATACCAAATAAATTGTATTGCACTATACTTTTTAAGTTTCTATTTAAAAAAAAAATAGAAACGTACAAATATATAATCTCAGTACAGAATTCTAAAAAAACCGACCTCAAAAGTAGGTACGTGGAATTACATCTATTTGCCAAGTTTTATTGAAATCGGTTACCGGTAAGTGCGCGAACCGGATTTAACCCCTAGTTTGCCCCCCTTAGAGGTGGAATATTTTCTTCAAATTTAAAGTGACTAATATGGAGTTACTTTCTTTCCAACAAAAAAATAAAGCATCAAAATAGGTTCACAAATTCGGCCGGAGTTATCGCGTAACAAACATACAAAAAAAATACAGTCGAATTTAGAACCTCCTCCTTTTTTAAGTCGGTTAAAAGCACAATCATTACCACTATTCGGACACACGAAAGTATTTGAAATATCAATTACAAGCATTGACTTACAAATAAATACAAGATACATTTTTAGGTAGTAACTGACATACAAAAAAAAATTCGTATTGAAAGCACTGTCCAGCCTTGGCAGAAAATCCTGTAATTATTTGATTACGATACTCTATTAAATTCGAATATTTATTACTGGGGAATGCCATAGGTCATAAAAATAATTATAACTAATTACTGTGTAGTATAAGTATGTACTTAAGAGAAGTTATTTATTTTGAAAATGAAGCCAATAATTTTGTAGTCCTATAATGACAATATCCCCCTGTCTTTAACAAGTTATTTGGAGTCTTCGCAGTATGTCTTCTTGTTCTATTCATCTTTATCCACCCAACTGCCAACTTAAAACAAAACAAGAAAATAGTCATTTCGCCATGGCCATGGGACCTGTAAAGAGGCCGTAACGTTTATTTATTTGAAGAAAAAAAAAAGAAATGTACGCGATTTAAATTTCCTAAACAGTTACAATATGTAGCTATCGCGAAAACCTAAGAATTAGATTAAAATAAAAATCGAAAACAAGTATATGTAAGGAAAATTGCTAATATAAATATGAAACTAACACGTGTATAATTATTTGGTAGAGTAAGGGACGTATTTCTTACGTAATAAATAAATAAATAAGTAGCAGTAGAACTCCTTGTGAAAAAAATCGTCCAGGGAAGCAGGTATACTTCGTTTCAATTCATTTCAAACAAAAAGTAAACAAACAACACTGACCTGACCATAGACGGTTGAGTGAAGGCCAATTGTAATGCAAACTAAAAATCGATTAATTAATTGAATGAATCGATTTGTTTAATTGAGTCATACTAGCGGTTTTCCTTACATAAATAGTAAAAATATAACATAACCTATAAAAGCACATATTTAAAATTTCCGAAATCTTAATTTTAAATCCTTCAAATATTTACACTTACATGTAATAGACACTCGTTCGATAGCGATTGAAATTTTCGATTTACCAATCGATTACAAAAACTTTAATTGAATGAACGGAATGTTTTTTTTTCGTGCAGCACTATGCAACCATAGACAAGTCATAGAAGTATACATGAAAAATAACCTCACTTTTGGACTACTATTTTTCAGATACGATGTTACGATGTCATTCAAATGAATATTGTTGGAAAAGGTGATGAGATATCAAGTCGAAATCTTCGAAATAAACGTGAAAGTGTTATTTATTCGATTTATTAAGTGATTGCTATAGAATTTTAACCAAACAGGTTTGTTTACTTTTTCTATACTGTCATCTATTTGTCCCGACCCGACTCGCGCCCGACCAACACCCGCTGCTCTCTGTGTGTTTCACGCTTTAGGGTGCTGGTGTAATTATAGACATAAGGGACTTGACAACTTATGTCTCAGGGTGAATGGCGCCGTGGCAATGCCCCCCAGATAATTGCGATTGAAAGCTCTTAAGTGGCACTGCGACTCCTATGGACAGACGTGTCATTTATCACCAGGCGCACGACTTGTTAAATCCGGTTTGAACTGAAATCTTAACCTATATACAACGTTCTGATAAAAATATATGAACCTTCAGGATTCATAAAAACAGTGATAGGTTTATAGTAGGGCTGGGTGTAGCAAAATGCGACTTACACCAATCGTAAGTTACAATCGTGCGATTGGAATGCAAAATCGTGCTTATGTCGCAAATCGCAATACTCGCTCTGTTACGAAATGCGATGATCGTGGTATTGTAAAACGCATTTTACAGAGCTATTTATATGATGCACTCGTGTTGTAAGGTGTAAATCACGGTTTATGTTCGGTGGAACACCTTGTGTGGTTCCTATGTGATTCAAATTTGACGTAAGGCGTCTTTTGTGCACATAATTAAGAGCCTAGTATGTATATACGACATTCCGAGCGACAAATACAAATTTAGGCGTTACTTTGTGGAAATCCAAGTTAATCCTATATAATAAAGTAAGTTATCCGCGAATCCAGTGAATTTTTAACTGTGTAAAATAGTTGAGCTTTTGTTGAATTTTTATTCATGCAGTTTTAAGTATATTTACTTAATTCAAAATATATAATAAGACGGCTTGTACTGACACACAAATTCGCATTATAATGAAAGGCGCACGGCAAGACACGAATGCACCGACATTATGCGAATGTGTGCGTCCGTACACGACACGCGGCGGGCGCGCACACATACAAGACACGCTGTTACGTTTGTATGGAGTTATCATACTTGTTTTACTACACTTTGGTATCCTTATCAATTGCTATGCATTACATACTTTATTATATATAATTTTTATGATATCACGAAAGTAGTGCGCCTGGCATAGGGCTTTCAATTTCGCTGCGTTTCAGAGTCCCGGGAAAAAGTCGAGATTCGGTGCGGTATGGAAAATCCTGAGAAAAACGAGACTTTCGAGACTATTTCAAAAGTAGGTTTCCATATTTAGGCAGTCAAAGCTTGATATTTTATTTAAATTGTTTATTGACACAAATGATTAAAAAGCAAAATTTATTTGTCAAAATTTTTGTTTTCGTTTTTATAGTGGACACGTAAGAAACAAACAAAGAGCGTTTAGTACATTTACTTACAAGTCAATGGTTTAATATTATAGTTTCATATAGAGAGAATTTGTTTTTTTTTACTATCGTTCTTCAATCTAAAAATTACTGTTAATAGATTTCTTAATACGGTTTAATGGACTTAAGTGTCAAAAGTCGCCATATTCCAGAGACTGAAAATTCTCGAAAAAAGTCTCTAGTCTCGAAAATGCAAAAAAAGCCGAGTCTTATCAGAAATACCTAGCCTTGGTGGCAGCACTTCCATGGAGGAGCTGTACTACTTCTTCAATAATAATTATTAACCTGAAAATACGAGTACAATGTCTGAATATAATCGTATTTTCAGATGAATGTAAAGATAAACTTTTTCAATTTTGTATTAACGATAGTTTACTCAAATTACTGGTTCGTTATTGGCTTTGTATGTAAACCAATGATCTCATTCCTAAACTTATAGTTATTACCCTATTGAATGTGAGTAATATTATCTGTAAAAATATTCTACCCAAGGCGTAATCTATATTTATCTCAATTATCGCATCTAAATGACTGTAACGGTTTCAAAAGAATGGATTAAAATTTGTGTTTTATAACAAAGTTATTTATTTGAATGTATTATAGGGAATAAATACCATCTGATATATTGTTATAATGTCGACGAAATGCGTTGAAAAAGAACCTGTTTAAATTCTATTCATGTCTAGATTACATTGACGGTATTCGATGTATTTTGTTTTTGTAAGAGTCAAAGGCTGACATACTTTGAGCGTTTACGTACGGCGATTTTTTGTAGCGATACAAACGTGCGTTTGTGATGCGCGATTACATCGCGACACTAGCGATTTATTGACGCTTGCAAAGATGTTTTCACATATTGAATCATTAAATGCGGCTGTATCGGAGTAAACACGCTGTTGAATTACGCTTACGCATGTTTGAATCAAAGCAGACACGTGTGTGCATCACGTCAAACTGTCGCAGGCGGCTGAATATCCAATACCATAAAAAAGTGTCGCGACTGTATAACGCGTGCATTGTTACTGTATCGCGTTTGTACTTACTTACTTCGCTGGCTCAGCGACCCGAACTGGATCTTGACCTCTGACACTAAGATGCACCACTTTTCTGTCTTCTGTACCCTTGTTGCCAATCGGCTATTTGAAGCTTACACAGGTCTTTGTCGACTTGGTCGATCCAGCGTTATCTAGGACGTCCATCTGGCCTTCAACCAGTCGGTTGTCCCAGATATGCTCTCTTGACTGCACGAACCTCACCCTTCCATCATCATCCAGAATGAGGAAAAATTTAGCTAACATCATGGGAGAGACCAAATCAGCCCAACTTCGCTGCCTTAGCCATGTCGAGAGGATGGGTGAGTATCGCGTTTGTGTCGAAACTATATCACTTTTGTATCGCGGGCGTATCACTGCAGCTGCGACTGTATCGCGATCGTATCACAGCTTAAGACCCGCGTGTGTGTAAAGGTAGACGATTAGCGTCTGTACAGCTGCTGCATCGCGACTGAACTGCAGACGCACTGCTAAAAGTTGTCGTGTGTAATTGCTCTTAGATTCTCGTCGTTTCGAAATTTCTACGACACATTCAAGAACATTTCTGTTAAAGTCATTTACTAACAATTACCAGCGTTAGTATTTTAGGGTTCAAATTTAATTTGTCTGCCTGTATTACCAAAACACGTGAGAATTGACGTGTTTATTGTACAAATTGTCTGCACCAGGTGCGAAGCACTTGTACAGGGTCAAGACCACGTCAAGTTTGACACTTAATACTTAAATGCAACTCTATGCCGCTTACGATAAGAACGGTCCAAAGTACAAAGTGTCAAGCTTGACGTGCTCTTGACTGTATAATATCTAAACCAGAGGTTTCCAAATGTTTCGTCTTGTAGAACACTTGTATATTTTTTCTATTTTGGGTAGACTCTCTGAGTTTTTATATAGACTTTTTTATACAAATTCACAAGCCTCAAATGTGCTTTTGACAGCTGACACAGTGCTACTCACTTTGATAAGTTTAACTGTATAGTGAGAAACTTAAAAAAATATATATGTAATAATAATAATTTTTCTACATTTATCTTGCAGAATAGCTTGTTGGTTGTTAAATGTATAGGTACATTTATGTCCATTACAAGAAAGTCTTATGTAAGCACATGGTTAGTATTTATGTAATGTGGATTATACCAATTATGGAAAGCCGAAGAATTGACTAAATGGGCTCCACTATCATAAAAGCTCATTAATGTTGCATGCACCCCCTATTTTTTTTCGATCCCTTAGTGGAATCATAGATCCAAATGCATATCGTTAATATAATCTATCGCCTTTTCAAGTTTTGTTTTAATGTCGATGAATTCAAGTCCCGTTTTAGTCGTAAAGCCTATATTTATGAAATGTTATATTTTATTATCTGTAAAACTTAACTAAGTCTTACTGCTGATCGCAGGTCTTCTTCAGGAGAGCTTAGGGTTCGTTAAGGATTTCATGTTTCTTTCAATATTTTTTGTTGTTTTATTTACTCGTTAAGATACTCTAACTAGACACTTATTTGCGAGAAAAAACTTAAACATAAGTCTTATTAGTGCACCTGTTTCCCTTCATCACAGGATCACAAAATGCAAAGTTTACGATTTTGTTTAGTACCGTATGCACGTAACCGCCTTGGGTAATCACAATTAGCTGAAAGATAGACGTCTATTGGATTTATGACCTACGTACAGAACGTTAACGATATTTTTATAACTGTCGTTAACCGACGTATTTGTGCTATAGAAAGGTTTTTGTCAGGATACTGCGTAAGATAAGCCCGGAGCTCTCATAATCATTGGGGCAAATGTGAAATTTTGACCATTTTTTCATTGTACTGCTGCCGTCCAATAAATACTTAAAGTTCTAGCTGATTTTCTTACACCACCCGATGAATTGGCATGTAGTATCTAATTTCAATATCTTTATGGATTTATGCAGATGTATGCACACGGACGTATTGATTCTAATTTGTTTCAGTGACACTTGATATTTATCATTCATAAATCAGTTTTAGAGTACGATGGCCATAGCTTTTCTACTGTACACTCAACTACACGTCAAACAAAATTTTTTTAAATCCCAATTTTGAACGATATGTGTACGTAAATGGTAATGGTAACTGGCCAAGAAGTCCATCCGGTTTTTGTCACTAGATAATTTTAGACAAAAAAAAAAAGTTTTTGTTATGTTATATTGTTTATAAAATAATATTTTAGCGCCTACTTTAAGAACGGGCGGGGAAGAAACGCCCAGAAATGGTGAATCGTAAGGATGTCGTATTCCTTAATAATGCTAAACCACACGCATTTTTGCGTCTATCTATATTAAAAACATTATAATTTATTTGAAGACGGCAAGGGAATCATCAACTCTTAGCGACGCGGAATCTCATAAAGCTGCATCAAACATATGTGTTATTTAAACTAATAAAATTTATGTCCTTTAATAAGAACGAAAAAGACGATGCGCATTTCGCTCTTTGAAGGTTGCTTTGAAGTGACCGTCAGTCGATGCAAAATAGGGTTACATTACTTGAAAGAATGAAAACTTATTTTGATTTAAACAATTATTTTGATATTGTATTGGGATTGTTACTGTATAACTAAAGGATTGTGACATAATTGTGACTTGTACTTATTCCGTCAAAAACATTTTTTGTATTAAGTTCATGTTATTTCAAATTATTTTCATAGCGGCTGTGATATTAGCCGCTATGAAAATAATAAATTTAATACCTACTAATTTTTTTTTTGTTTTTGTGAAAGCATTTTTGTGTTTACAAAACATTTTATTAAAAAATAGGTTTGAATTTCATTTATCATATGTAACCTAAATCGGGGGCATAAAGACGACGAATTTTTCATGGACATCTTTTTCTGTTCATTCTAACGCTTGTGCATTCTTTCTCTTGAGTTCCTCAAGTACAGAGATATTTTAGCGGCAGGCTGCCCACGGTATCCTTAACATGTTGCTTCAGCACCCAGAATGTCTAAATTTATATTTTGTTTCTATTCGTGAACTTTATAGTACATACCTAAAGTACCTTGCTTTCGTAAGTTACCAATATTAACACCAAGAAGAAGATAGCTATTACATAAAGTAAATAGTATAAAAACACAGAACATCATACTTTGTTCTTATTAGAGGTTATGTTAAGCATAGCAAGAAGATTCAAAATTACTAAAATTGCTATTATTTCCGTTCATAATAGCAAACAAATCAAATAGTCATCTAAAACTCATATATACCAGTCAGAAACCAAATTTATCAAAATAAACACAATTTTGGTGTAATTGACATTTACTGGTTAACATTACGTAATCTTTCACGATTATAAAAGTGAAGGTGCACGTGAACGTGTTAAAATAAAAAAAGCCGCCACATTAGTGTAGCCATCCATTATGTAGATTACGCCTACATTTTGTTTATTGTTTTAGATGATAAATATTTAAAGTTTATGAACATTGCGACGATATTTCGTTACCCTCTATTTTGTTGCAGAATTGTGCTATTTTTTTTTGTCTGTCAGCAACGATCTCAGTTTTGTAATTTTTTGCTAGCTGTTAACAAAAATGAATTTTCCATCGCATCACATCACGAGTAACGTTTGAGATTTGTAACACTGCAACGATATTACGTAACCATCCATTTTGTTACCGAATTATGTTGTAATTTTTTGTAATCATTGATTTTAGTTTGTTATTTGCTGGTTTTCATTTATTGTCGTACAGGAGTAGGTATAAAAAAAAACGCTTGAGGTTTTTTATATTGCAACGATATTTCATGACCATCTATTTTGTTATAGAATGATGGTGTGATTTTTTGCAATAAATATCGAAGTTATTATTTCATAAATGTACCCTTCAGAAATGTACCTTTCAGCGCGAATAAGCATTGGATTTAGGAGTGGCTGCTGGACGTACAGATGTATGACGTCAGTGTATTGTTTTCCCAAATATAGTGTATTTGCATTTGTATTTAGATTAAGTAGCGATGAAATAAAATTTAAATTGTCTATCATTTTACGCGCCGTTTACTTTGTTCATATACTTTGGTACCATTAAATGTCGTATATCTTTAAATACAATTAAATAAATTAGATATTGAACGAGCTATGTATTTATACGGTCTTATTCGTTCGCGTTTTGAAATCGATCGTTTCAAAGACCTTTTACGGTCGTAAATGAACCATTAGTACCTAGACCAAATTATAATTGTTAACTTCTTATTTATTATTGGTTTAAATAACCTCATAACTCGTCATCTGTTATTGAACCAAATTACTTTTATTCAACAATAGAGAGTAACACGTTATTTCAATTTCCATTTCAATATAATTAAATCGAATACTGATGCGGGTTTTATTCGCTGATTTATTTTGTGAAAACTTTTTCGAATAACCTCTGTTTTTAGCAACTTATGTTACAAAATATTGACAAATCGTATTTGCTTTTAAGTTATAAAATATCCCTTATTACAAAGCCTGAAAGGAAATTTATTTTTCAAAACCTTTATTCAATTGGAAGTAGTCAACGTTTATCAGGTACGCGCTTATCTATTACTATATATGTGAGGACATTTGCCATTTATATTAGCATTAGAAATCCTTATACAAATTACTTTATTAACCTTTGTCATTACCATAATTTTGCTCTTTTCTTATAAATTAGTCGAGAGTAGATTTTGCATTTTCAACTCTATTACTAACACAAACGTTCCAGCTAAAAAGCCAGCTTCATTGACTACCAAATGGACTAGACCACACGTACAACTGCACGTTACACTCAAATCGCATTAAGTAAATCTTTCGCAGAAACACAAACCTTTACAGCTAATAAGGTATTTTACAATAGTGCCTAATGCAATAGCGAAATACGTATAAATATATACGGGAGTCTTTTATGGTTGCGATTGTAAATCTCGGTAACCGTAAATCAGTAATTTTAAGTACTCGTCGACGAAATGTACAACTGGAGTTCTCGCTTAATTGGACACATTGACTTCACCGCTTGTACTCGGTAAGAAATATAGGGTTAAATAACGTACCCTGTAGAACGCCCTGAGACGTGTTGTATGTACTGTGACGAATTCATATATCAATTAACTTCATTGTATATATAAAATTATTTTAAATGAAAAGCTGTTGTTTTGTTTTTATATAACTCCCGCGACTTATAATATGCACGTTGTGGTTTTAATTTTTAACATTAACGTTATTTTTAAACATACCAGTAATATTGATTTTTTTAATAATGCGCAAAAAATTGAACAACCACCCGTATCCCGTATGTTTCCACCGCGCGGCGTCAGGTTTTCACTGAGTAACGGTACGAGCTCTGTCCTCGTTCTCGAAGTGATAACGCCTCGTGGATACTTGATTGGAATAGGGAGCAAAGGGAATTTATAATTGAACCGACAACTTTCATAATGCTTAGAATCAATTTTACCATGCTACTACATAGGATTTGTAACAAAGATTTTATTGAATGAATAACCACTAGATGGCTAAACCGATGAAACGTGTCGATTTTTATTATATTAAGCGACGGGACGAACAAGTTGTGTGCCTAGGTGATAAGCGACACCTAGTCTGTCCATGCCAGTTGTAGTGCCTACTCAGAGCTTAAAATAACAAATACCTGAGGGGCACTGCTTCGGCAGCGCCTGTCTTGTACCTATAATTTCACTAGTACCCTTACCTTTTAAACCGGAATGCAGTAACGCTCACATCTAGGTGGCAGTACTTTCCTGGACGAACTCTTTCACATGGAGCTCCACTGCTACAAAGTACACGTAATGTAATACACATAGATATTACATGTTTATTCGGTCGAGCCATCGCATTGTCCTATAGAAGAAAGAGTATTGCTTATTCGAGAATCATTAATAATGTTACACGTGACTTAAATGTTAACAACTTTTTCATATTGTTTTTAAATGGTTACCTTTTCGCAAATTGCCACTATTTGGTGATGCTATCATCATTTTTTGAAATGTCCACTCTGGCTAATGACCCCGCTAAAGTAGTTTGGCATTCTTTACTAGTTGCGTTAGCCTATAAATTCTTTTGCAGTTTTGAAATCATTTTAACCTGCGTATTATACTAATCCACTTTAAAATTTTATAACTTTTTTATGGATGAAAATAAGGCATTATTACAATATGAATAGGACGCTTTAAAAAGGCGCCTACTTTCCCAGTTTTTGCTGATATCTTAAAAACTTATTGGTTTACGCAAGCGAAACCTTGAAAACTTTTTACGGTCTTGCAAATTTGTTTTCCGATAGTTTATTTGTGTTTTTTTTTTAAGTTTGACTACGGTACCGCTATAATTTGATCTTTCAATACCGTTAGTGTGCCGACCCATTGGTTTTAAACATTTAATTATTCTCACCTTTCGAGTATTTTGTTTTATGCTTTAATTTTGATAATGTTTATTGTGTGTAATGGCTTTATCTATTTAACTTATCTTTCTATTTATCTTACTATCTGATACAATGGTGAATGTTTTATTTTATAAATCGTTTTATAAGCTTTTGTAAATTTGTTGCGCTTGGATTTGTGAAGACCATTACAAAAATTAACAAAAGTACGTTATTGGCGTAAAGTTAAATTTTTGATAACAATTAAGGTTACATAAACGTTAAAGCAACACCTTTGTTGTTTAAAAAATATTTCAAAGGCCTTTGAATTTCACCTTTTTATCCGACTATTGCAGAGTCAAAAAAGTAGTGAAGTTTTGATATAGTTACATAATATTATTAAGATTTAACTATGTTAACTTTTAACTGGTTTATTTTAAGCTGTTTTTTAAATTATGTTACACAAATGAAGACACACACACACATTATCGTGATAAAATAATTGCATTTACAGGTACTTTCACCATTTATTTTATGGACTTAGTAAAAACAGGATTTATCGAGTTCTTAGGTTTTCGCGATTGTTATACACAGGAAATGAAACTATTTTTCTATTTGAAGGATTTAAATGGCGTATATTTATATTTTTTTCAAACAAACCCACGTTTCGGATCCTTTACGCCATATACGCGATTTAAATACGCGTATACGCGATTTAAATTCGGAAAAATAGTTTCGTTTCGACTTGGAAATTTAATAATAATAAAATTTGTTATAATAATTATTATCACAAAGTAGTTCACATAATTACAGTGAAATATCTTCTTTTATTGAACAAGGCTGTGTAATGGAACACAATTCTAGGTATTTTTGGAGTACTAGCAACACATTGTCTACTTATAAATGAACTATGTTCAAAGTTTTTAAGGCATCTGTACTAAAGTTCTTTTTTTTAAAAAAAAACATTTTTTATTTCAGGAGATTGTTGTATTCGATATGTAATTTTTCAACTACATCTAATAGGAAGTTTGATGTTCAGTATCAGACAAACGAAACTTGTTTTCGCTTATTGAAAGCAGTAATAAAACACCATGTCCTAATTCATCACGGCACAGACACTCGCTTTTGTTTAACTTCTTAATGCAGCCTGTCAGGTCAAGAAGAAAGTTTGTTTTGTAATTAATATCACGTAAATTTTAAAATACTTGTCCAGCGACCGGTCCACCGGTCCGTCCTCGATTCGGTGCGAACCGTTCGTTACAACTACGAACGAGTTCGACACCCGGTTTTGGCGCGACTACACGCGTTCTCTTTCTCTATTCTCAAATTTATTTTTCAAAATTTATTGTTTGTATACCATAGTTTTGTCAGCCTGTTATTTTAAAGTGATGTTAATCGCTAAAAGTGATCGATTATTGAAACGTGATCGTGATGTTATGTGATATAAATAATTAGTTCTTGTGGTTTTTACCTTTTTGTGTGCAGGTATTGTATTTTGTTTAATCGCTTTGCGTGTACAGTTACTAGTGATGTTGTCGTAAAACAAAAGGTAATTTACGGCTTCATTGTATTTGAATTTTAAGCTTCTATTAATCATGACGTTGAATGAAAATGCTGTCTCATGTCTAAGATTGTAATAATAATAATAACGCACACGCTCAACATAGCCCCGCACTAGGGAAACCCTGTATCGCGGGTGCCATGCACACACAGATAGACAACCACAAATTACACCCAAACTCACGAGAGAAATAATTGTAGGCCATACAAATATTTCTCCCGGCCCGGGCATCGAACCCAAGACCTCTGCGTTTGTGATTTGAAGTTAACGATTCTTACATGTTTAAGATTTTAAAGATAGTTATTGTGTGTCATTATCTGATTGACGAGGCTGAACAAATGAAATCATGAACTAAGAGCTTCATTTTTGCTCTTATTGTTGTTTGACATCGCGAATATCTCTATCAAGCTGCATAGATCGGAGTCGTCCGATACCGAGTGAATTCCGATTGAGTCGATTCTCGATAAGCTATACGTAAACGATCTGAGTACCGTTCGCGACTATCGTTAAATTATCGCTCACGTTTCGCTACTGAAGTACCGAAGTACAGACGCCCTAGTATTACGGTATTTCGAGCGTTGTTTTAAGGAAGGTCGCTCATTACACAGTAACGTGGAAACATTCTATGGTAACAAACTGTTTTGACGGTACATTCTAAAAAAAAACAATACTATTGCATTGCGTGGGAATTGCGTAAACGAATGGTATCCAATTAAGTTCTAATTGAATGACCAATGAACATTTGTACTTATTCACAAAAATGACTTCGTAATTGGCTCGAAGGTTTGATAATTGGAATTTATTATAATGATGTAACTTTTGGCTGATTTGGTTCCAGAGATCTTTAGATCAATAGTGTGCATAGCACCCAAACTCAAGATGCTTATGATAGGTCCCACTAAAAATTTAAATTTTGCCTCGACCTATAATAACTGTTCAAAGTTGAAAGAGTAAGTGTGCTGTTGACGAGCAATTAATATTTAAATACAGCTCTATGTCGCTGATTAGAGTGGTCGAAAATTCAAAGTGCAGAGCTGAGCATGCCTATGACTGTACTTATTCAACTAGCTTTTAGCAACCGTTTGCTTTTGCTGCCGTCAAATTTGCTAAGACAGTCAAGTCATTACTACAAATTGGATTGCGTTGCTTGGTTACACAATGATGCACATTTTTTTAGCATTTCTTTGCCATTGAGTAATGTACCATAACTCAACCGCGACACTTCGTGGTCTCCGTGTTCCCTCTTAATGATGTTTATGAAATAGCGTCAAACAAAACAGTAATTTTAGTAATAGGTAACTATTATGTAAAGGCTTGCTTCCTGTTGTTGTTTGTTTTTTCTTTCTTAAAGTGTTTTAGATATTAAGGTGTAAGAGTTTCCGTCAAAAAATGTCTAATATTAGAGAAGGACTTCTGAATTTTAATTAGGATTGTTGTGAAATGCCTGAAAAGGTATTTACTATTCGGTTAGTCCTTAGATTGTCTGGCACAGTTTGTGACTTACATAATCCGTAATTCCGTGTACGCTAAAATATTCTTTAGTCTTAAACAAATATGTGAAGTCAACCAATTTTCATGATTAGCCAATTTTCCGTACGCGTCGGTGTAAGTTGTGGTTTCCTGTTATCACAAATAACAATGTTTGGCTTTTCCTTTGTGGGCGTGATCGCTAAAATTGGTCAGTGCAAACCGACCGTTACTTATTGAGTTAACAGCAGTGTTCTGTATTTTATTATTGTTATTATTCTTCAAGTTCCCGTTGGATGCTTTTGTATTGGAGAAGATAGGATGCCTGTGGGTTGGCAATTGCTTATACGATGAAAGGTAGATGAAGCGTAACATTGCAGTTCATATCTGAAGATCGACGCTGCGGGAAGGTGTAAGACGGGCTTTTAAGTACACTTATGTATTATTATAATAAAGCGTACGTGTTAACATTGAGAAACGGTCTTATGATATTCGTACTTGTTATACCTGGCTAAAATTACTTTTATTGGACGAAGAATTCTACTTTGTAGAAGTAATAATTTAAAATAAATGGTAATTTCATTTTTAACAGACTTTAAAAAAAGGAGGAGGTTATACGGTCGGCTGTATGTATGTTTCCGATTTCTCCGTCAACTGTGGACCGATTTTGAAAGTTCTTTTTTTGTTTGAAAGGTTGCACTCTCGTGGTGGTCCTATTGTCACCAAGTCAAAATCTGATGAGGGGATCCCATGTAAATCGAGGAAAATCCTCAAATTTTATAGGCATGTCAGCGGTCTCAACGATTTCTCCGTCAATTGTGTACCGATATTGGAACTTCCTTTTTTTGTTTGAAAGGGTATACTCTCGAGGTTGTCTCTGGTGCCGATGCTGTTCCTCGTGCGATTCGTTCCAGCTATCACAAATAATAAAAAAATATTTTCCGCAAATAAAAGTCGACTTTTCACTTGACACAATGCATGTAATCACCAAATCACCGTCACCATGACAACACGAAAAAAGTATAAAATGTACAAAGGGAGTTCGTAACAGTCCCAACGTCACCAATAAGTTATAATCTGATGAGGGAATCCCATGAAAATCGAAAAAAGCCTATAAGCAAACTTTTGAGGTCGGTTTTTTTTTCAATTAAATAGTTACAATTATTATTGTTGACATATTATTACAATTGTTTTTGTTTTCTTATCATTTTTATTTTCATCATATTAATTATTGTTTTTACTTCTTTTTCTTCGAACAATCACACCAAACACTTGAGATCAAATTAGGAAATTTCATGTACTAAGAGTACCAGAGCAACCTCATTACCTCCATGGCATTAAGACAGAATTCAGCAAATGACGGTTGGCAGACGTTATCTACTATTAAACTATATCTTATTAAAAACTATCGAAAATCGAGTTTCAAATCTATCACTACTCCAGCCACATGGCTTGACGAATTAAGATGTATGGCCAATAGTGGTAATAAGTATCTAACATATTAACGCAGCGTTAGGGAGACCAATGTCCACCAGTAGACTGAGAAATTCTAGAGATGATGAGAACCTTATACGAAATATCACAATAAAGTCATGGCTGCCGTATACCCTTACACACCATCAAAATTGCCATATGTTCTAATATAGTGTGTAATTTATCGATTCACGTGTCCTATAAATAGCAAATACTTTAAATCTTTGTACTAAAGTCCGTTTACGAACTCAATGTATTTCTAAGAAGGTAATTCTCTTAATTATTTCCGTTCAATAGCAAAATCTAGACCAGCCTTACTCAAGCCGCGGCCCGCCAAGCTTTATGGCCGTCTGAGATTCGCCTTATTAGGAAGGTTTTTTTTACTATGGATTTTTAAGTTTTTAAAATCTTAACGCTCACTCTCCCCGGCTCACGCGCTTGCTCGTTCCTGGCCACGCAATGACATCACAATGTTTTCAACTTTTAAAACTTTTTTGTTATATAACAAAAAAATAAAACACAGTCAATATTGATTGTGTTTTATTTTTTTTTTGTATGGGGAGTAAATGTGAAACCAGGTCCCCACTAATGTAAAAAAAGGTCATCACCTCACATAAAAATCTTGCGGCATAGCAAACATGTGTATGTGGCCCGAAGGAAAAAAAGGTTGAGTATAGCTGATCTAGACTAATTATTCAGAACTTGCAACGGATTTCAAATAAATTGCAGTTAATTTTTCTCCAACTCCGCCATAGTATCGTTTCAACCAATAAAAAATAAGCTACAACTTTTTTATCCAATTACGTAAGACGCAGTCAATTGTTTTTCAATTCATTGGCCAAATTGAATTGTCTGCGTTGCAGACAATTCAATCTGGCCATATTGGGCAATTTAAGTCTGATTAAATTTTTTTTTTTTTTTTCCGGTTTAGCTAAGTAAACGACCCGTCACTTATATTTCCAACCAATCTATTCTCTATAGGACCTACCCATTACAAATAACAACACCTCTTCCGAGCATTGATTTAGACTTTCACGATTTTCACACATTATGTCGATATCGATCGAATAAAAAAAAACAAAAGACGATCCTAACAGGTCAAACTTTTTTATGTCAACCATTATTCTAGCTAGAGTGACACGCGTGAAAGAGCTGGGAGGAAGTATTATTTGATTTTAAATCGGGACTTTGTATTGTATAAAACATATTTTATTTACCTCCACGACGTTTCGGACGTGTTGCAAAGTCCCTTTATGATCCCTTAGAGACCACGGAGGTCTCGAAGGGACCATAAAGGGATAAATATGTTTTTTTCCCAACGATCATGTCCCGATTTAAAATCAAATAATACTTCCACCCAGCGCTTTCACGCGTATCGCTCTAGCTAGTGTAATGGATGACATAAAAAAGTTTGTCCTGTTTGGATCGTGTTTTGTTTTTTTTTATTCGATCGAACTCGATATCAACAAACAAAGCCATCGACAAACAATAGTTTGATACTAACCCTATTCAATAAACGTAGCGTGACTTAACAACTGTGTAAGTGGACCGCTATTCGCTTTCGGTACCGCGCATGCGAGTTACGTTACACCACTATGGCATGAGTATACTCTTCGTGGTTTGGTTTAGAATTACTAGCACCGGTACTATGCTTTCGTACTTACCGTGTTTTGTTTTCTTTTCTTTATTTAGTTAATGCAAAGGTTGTTTGCTATCCTTACTTAAAATTTAGAATATTTTATTTCATAAGTGAGCAAATTACAATTGAAATCGTGAAACTAAAGTCTGCTCCACATCCTTAAGGCAGATTCCGCTGAGAAAAATGAGTAAGAAACTAAGGGGTGCTCTTTTTAAATAATAGTATACCAAATAGCTAGGAGAACCGATGGCCGTTGGGGCGGAAAGGTTCTTCAATGGCGACCGCGCACTGGACGACGCTCAGTGGGTAGGCCCTCCACCAGGTGGACCGACGATCTGGTGGAGGTCGCGGGAAGCCGATGGATGTGGGCAGCGCAGGACCGATCGTCGTGGAGATCGTTGGGGGAGGCCTATGCCCAGCAGTGGGCGTCGTATGGCTGAATGATGAAATAACCACACCAATCACCTGTTCTCAAACTGGACAATCCCCTTTACTTAGCACCAGAGCAACGAAATTCACTCTGGGGCACTAACCAGAAGACCCAGGACACCTAGAAGCAATGTAGAAAAGTTCATTTCCTAAATTGGTCCTACCGGGAATTCGATCCGGGACACCCACATCCAACAGCCACAGTGCAAACCGGTGGGCTACCGCGGTTGTCATATGAAATGAATGATATTTGTTATCGTCATCAACGCCACTTTGTTTTGCATATAACATTCTCCACGGTGATTAATGCGTATTGAATATTTCATACCACTCCGAAGACGTGTAGCAGCGCTAGCACGACACGGTGCGACTTGCGCGAAAAGTGACATTGCTTAGCAATACCCTATGTCGCATCTCGCGTAATGCTCGATTTTCATTCCCGCAGATATTAGTAACCATAGCATAATGCCCTTTCTGTCAATTATGTAACGTACAAATTAGATACGATTAAAAAAGTCGTGTGTTTCCTGTAGAATTCTCGCGCAGTCTCGGGATTTCTCGCAGCTACCGTATCGTATCTAGTTTGTACGTTACATAATTGGCATAAAGTGCATTATGCTATGTACAATTTCGTTTCAAAACTTCATTTCCATTCCGTTCCGCGGTAATGTAAATTGAGCCTAAGTCATCACGATGATTTCCTTCAACGTTTTTAAACAAGTTATCATGTGAACTTGTGAACTAATGAACTAAACGGCACATGACGTCTGTGGCCTTTGGCACAAATGGACGTAACGTACATTAATGACGAAAGAATTTATCTACATAGATCGATTCAGAATTTCATTTTCTTGACGACTGTACGGTAATTTCATTAGTGTTGTAAGAGACCATCATTCGAAAAGATTTGTGGACACATTACTACAGTATCTAAAGTTTTATGTCTCTGATGCACATTTGCGTCGTATTATACCACGCAGACAGTACATAATACATATTTGGTTTTATACAAACCGGGACTTAATCGCGTATATTTTATTTATCTCGATGTTTCGGACGTGCTACAACGTCCAAGGTCTCGAAGGGATCGTTCATTTATACGCGATTATGACCCGATGTTTTAAAATAATTTAATACGTGAAAATCGTGAAAGTTAAAATCAAAGTACATGTGCAGGTAGGTACTCATATTATGAAGTAAGCCATTGTTAATTGATATTTTATACTCTTATTATTAATTCTACTCATAAATGTCCCATCCCATACGAGTACGCAATGTTTTATTCCAAAATCTGACAGCTATATTTAATTATTGTTCCGTAGTTGTAACTTCCATTCTTTTATAGACCTTAATGTTACGTATTACCAATACGAAAACCTTACATATCGTAGATGAAACCAAATACTGTCGGAACTAAAAAATGGTGAAATTGAGAAAATACGATTTAAAAACGAAAAAAAGAAAAATACAGAATGTAACGGCGTAAAATGGGATTATTTTTATTTCCAGATAATATTTAGTTGTCCATTTATAAATGAAAATACAAATTTATGGTTCCATTTAATAATTTGTTAACTATCAAATCGTGTTTTCAATTTCACCATTTTTCAGTTACGACACTTTTTGGTTTCATGTGCGATATGTCTACTAATAATTAGTATTACATGAGTACATCTTATATAACGTCTCCACAGGTTATATCTTTCACATCATCAGACATAAAATCTAACTTTCAGATACCTCTAACCTTTAGTACGAGACAACAAAACACGTACCGAGTGCGTTCGAAATTTACGAGCGAGAACACAGTGAGTTGTAGAACCGACGGGTGTTCCTTACATACGGTTATACGGGTCTCGTGTAAATGTAAAATACGCCTTATCGTCTCAAAGATTCTTGTATCTCGATGAATATCGTTTGAATATCTAGGGGTTAATCAAAGTGTCTAATGAATCAATTTGTTGTTTCAATTGTGTCTATTTTCAATCTTAATGCGGTGTTATTAAGGGACAGTGCTGAATTTATTGCATTTACTGTTAGAGGAAGTATGGATTATTATAATGCGAGTGCATGTTTAACGGTACTTGTTTACTGCTTCTCGAATGTTGTAGTATTTCAAAGTTAAATTCAAGAAAATCCTAACCCATTCATGGGCACTTTTTACTGCACACTGCTTTTCTTGCCGTAGTGCTTATACTGATTCAATATAAAGTATTGAATGTAAATTGAAGTGTGTCAGTTCGTTGTTGATACTTCTCTATGGAGAAGCAGTAGTCGGCAACTACACAGAAAGCACTTAGAAATTGCACGGTAAAGCCCGTAGTTCGTCTCTTGAGATCCATATACCGAAATGGAGTACATGTACAATCATATTCTGATATTTGACGTTGACGGCCTCCGTGGGCTTGTGGCTTGCACACCGGTTTTCATGATGTAGCCATCTCTGAGGTCCCGGGTTCGATCTCTGGCGGGGTTAGTGTAGAAAACTAACTTTTCTATATTGCTTCAGGTCTGGGTGTTTGTGGTACCGTCATTGTTTCTGATTTCCATAACACAAGTGCTTTAGCTGCTTACTTTGGCATCAGAGCAACGTATGTGATGTTGTCTAATATTTATTTGTTATTATTATTTAATTTTTCAGTCCCTGAACGGGTTAAGCTTTGATCAATATGACTTAGAATAAAAACATTCCGTATTATTGTAAATTCGGAATAACGCGACCTTTATCGAATAGTTACTATCAATTTCATATTATTGTCACCTTCCTTCGTAAACTGGCTGGCAATGATTCGTTACAGCCGTCAGAGTCCATGAATCATATCGTGTCCTACACAATCAACTTCTACATTTCATACCGGTCCGTTTCCGCGAGATCTTCGTACAACTGACAGAGTGAATACTGGTCATAAGATAGGGCCGCGCCTAGATTGTAAAATGGACACACGCTTTATTAAGATTAAGAGAATTTAAGTACCGTTTTAAACCGTAATACTGGGTGCGGATGGTAAAAAAAACGAGATGTTGTTTTGTTAGTTTTCTCACATAGTTAGGTATATCAGATTAAAATAAAATCGAATCATTTATTTCTTTGTGATGCACAGGTTATAAAGGCGTTACAAGAATGCATTTTGAGTCACTGTGTTCTGCGGCATACAAAGTATTCATTGTTTTTATATTCAATCCAGTAATTTGTAAATACGCTCTGATCATTTCATCAAAACAATAATAATATATAACAATAATAGATTTAACAAGTTTTTCTAATTAAAACAATACATATGAAATGTACATATTATAGGAAATCTTCAATATTGTATAGTGTCCTGTCTGAATTAAATAATAATTTAATAAATTCTGTACAAATTATTGCAATTTTTAATTTCACATGGAAGTTTGTTGTAGACCTTTGTAGCCATTTCAATTACACTCTTTTGAAAAAAATTATAGCTCATATTCGTTAGGTATGAAATTTAATGTTGAATATTTTATTAAGTATGCATTCTCCAAAGTATAACGTTCTGTTTCTTTCTGTTTTAATTTTTCCATTTTTACTTAATTTGATTTTGGAGGTAACGTTGGTGTAACTCAAGAAAAGTTATAGTATTGACGTAATTCGTCCTAATAAGATAACAATATAACTATTCCCGGCCAACACAATTTGACACTAATTTCACGTACACACAGCTCAACATCCGCCTACGTATCTGTGGCACTATAAATTGCGCTTCGTTATGCGCAAGAGTTGACAGGGACGGCAGGTGGCCCTATTAGCTTATTTCCACAACTGTAAAGTTGGCTTGGATAACTTTGAATAGTTGGTTAAGGGCGTGTACTTACATACTTTAGTTTGAACGAACAAAAGTTAATTTCTAGATATTGCCGCGTGTACTAAGTACCATAGACGAATGTCGTGTAATTTGTGACATTTCCCTAAATTGCGATTTTCATTTGTTACGTATTTTCTGTTTTGTTAGTGTCGGGACGAACAAGTCGTGCGCCTGGTGGTAAGCGACACGCCTATCCATGGCAGTTGCAATGCCACTCAGAGCTTTAAATCGCAAAGTTCTGAGCACACTTATCTTTCAAAATCGGAATGCATTAATGGTCAAATTACAGGTTGGCGGCAGGAATAAGCAAGGTGGCACTTCCGTGGTCGAAAGGAGCTACTTAATTTAACATCATTACTCCTTATTTCGAATTCATCCCTCATTTCTTGTAAAATGAAACTGTAGAGTACAAAAAATACAGCACTGCTTGTAATCTCATTTATATTACCAACCAATTCCATACATACCAATCTGTTAAAGTATTTTTCAAAGTTATTCGACGATTTAATTTCTTCGTCAACAAAATATTACTTAGGCATACTCTGCAGTCTGTTATTACAGTAGTTAAAACCCGTTACCATTTCAAAATGATAAAGCCTTTTATGGTAAAATTCCTAACATTCGTATAAGTTTTTGAAATAGCTATTTATCTCTCATATAATTAGTTCAGTATTATATTATATACCTATGTATGTACTACCTTATAACAGTCCTAGATATATTTATATGCGTTATTTCCATTTAATTCTCTATGACCTAGTTGGAGAAGGAAAATATTTATTCAACTCCATTACGTATACCACTGAACAACATCACATTCGCTTCTAGCTTTAGGCTCTATCTATCTCTTCGTTAAGACTTTTATTATGATATAAAATTATTATTTCTCCAATGACTTTGGAAGTTGTATAATTCAATTTATGTAATTATTAAAATAATAATTTATTATTAATACTCCGTTCACTGAATATCACAATGTTTTACTACCGTGACATTAATTATTTTTTGTGAAATTAAAAAACATTTTTTATATCGTGGCTATAGCGAGATCCCAGGTTCGAGTACAGCCGGATAGAAGGAATTTTTCGTTGTTTTCGATTTTTGTATTAATAATTTATTATAATGTATTAGTTTTGTATTAGAGAAGGTCTTAATCAATTAATTAGCTGATACCATTTAAAAGCCAAGATTATTACGTGGGATCTAGCAATTTTTACTACGAGGGTCCCTCAAGTAACATATATATACCGAGAGTACTGCTTGAGTAGGTATATGGTAGGTATAGAACAATGCGTTTATTATTGAAGAGCTGATTTTATCAAACTCTGAAAAGGATGTCCTTTACACATTACGACATTGTCAGTAATTTATAAATTCATTTAATAATTCTATTATTTGCAATAATCAACTTCCGAAGTCACTTAATACTGCAGTAGGGCTAGCACTACAGGGCGCACTTTGCGCGAGAGCTACATAAAGCGCGCGATCTCTATGCAGTATATCGCCCTTTATGTCGCTCTCGCGCAATTCGCGTCTTATCGTGCTAGCTCTACAAGAATGACTACATTTTATTTCATTTTATTGAATAACAGTAACTGTTGGCGCAGCTTTTGGGTTGTTATATGTTGTAAGTGCATGTTGTTAACAAATACTGTTTATTGTTCGTTTGTTTAATGCTCGTGTTTGATTTGTATGAAGCCATAGGTGGAAAACTATAATTAACTTTGTTTCTTTTTCTGTTTTTATTAAATGGTTGAAGCTGTTTGTTTTCCATGAATAAAGAAATAAATACATTGCATAGTAATAAAAGTTTTAACGAATTAGAACTTTATAAAATTAAAATACTTTGCCGTTGCTTTTCAAGAATAGTGGCCCCAATCCAAAATTGATGTTTTTTTTGACTTGTTACTGAGATTTCAGAAGATGATAAACTTATTGTGAAAAATATTCCGAGCTTTTTATTGGTTAAAATGAGTACATGACAACATTGAGATTGTCTACATTCGTTAAGACACGCCTCAATGTTTCAAGCAATAAGAATTTTTCTGGCCGCTATTCTAAAATGCAATCGTTGTGTCAAAACAGACATAAATAATATATCAGTGTACTACATTATATGTATAGTATGTTTAAATAGAACTGCCAGCGTAGAATATATCCTATTATTCGAAACACAGCGTTTCTAATGAAATTTATATCGAATTGTTTCAACAACACATGCTTGTATTTAATCCAGAAATCGACAGACGACAATACATAATATCTACGCACACTGAATAGTGCTGTCGACCTCTCTTTCCCTTCTCTATTTATTGGCGGTTCTAAGCCAATCAGGATATTTTACGATGTCGTTTATCTTCAGCCAATGGGTAGTGAGTTAACTTGCAGAGTATAATTATCAAGGCAGTAAAGATACTCCACTCAGGAAGATAAGTATCATGTACATAACCGTGTCCTGGCAATCGTAGTAGTAATGAACTCGGGATAACGTGAAGACAGAGAATTATTTTTAAAACATACTAGTTACTTTTAGAACGTGTGTGTAACAGCTTAATTTACAATATGTAACAACAAAAAATAGGCTCGTCTATAAACAGCCAATTAATCATTACGTAATGAATGGGCAGGTATCCAGGTTCTTTTTATGAAGTTATAAAACAATGATTTTTTTTATATCAATTTTTGTTTTTTTTATTAGGTAAGTAACAACTAGTGGCAGACGGCCTATATAACTCGATTCCCATAGGTTTACAATTTTTTGATGTTTTGTTCTGCAACTTTGTAGTGAGCATTGAACGGGAAATGCCTTTACATTACAGTATGTATTGCGTGCCTTCTACATCTTGTTACCTTCCTGAAATATCCTGCCTTCCTACTGAACGAATATATTTTTTTTGTTTATAGCCTCGCACTAGGAAAACCTTGTACCGCGGTTGCCATGGACGCAAATAGACAACCAAAAATTGCACCCAAATTCAGGAGATAAATAAATGTAGGCCATGCAAATATTTCTCCTGGCCCGGGACTTGAACCCGGAACCTCTGCGTGCCAGTCCAGGATAGTGACCACGGAGGCAGTTAATACAATTTTAAACTAATAATATCTAATCCTGTATATTTCTTCTGTCTTGTACATATTCTATGATGCTAGTCTCGAATTCGCATCCAGTTCATCACAAGATGAACTTCGTTCTGACAGGTACCTTAGCAAAAGCACGTTACCTTAACTCTACTATAAAATTACTACACAATAGCATACTTACGTTACCTAACAGTCATCTACCACAGCAGGGTTAAATAATGTCCCTTATTTATTGCGTATTTATACCAATGGTTGTGATAGCCCGTAGGCGTAGGAACTTCGCAGCATAAAATTGTATCTAGGGTGGTAATTTATTGTATTTATTTATATTAAGCGAATAATGAACGGCGCACTTATAGATAATGCTGCTTTATTTATTAGTCTGTGATAATCCAATATCTTAAATTAAACTGCTTCTGGCTACTGTTTTTCTTGTATTTACCGAGCCTGTGGGCGATTAGTATACTTTATAGATAAAAAATTGTTAACAGTTTCGTTAACAAATATCACGATCATACTAATCATTGTTAAATGTTGCCTATACTAAACTTTTAGACTGAACTATACGAAAAGGGTACGTTGTTGCACGATACTTGTTCGCAGCCTTCTTACACGTTACTCTACCCTCGAAAGAAAGAAAGTTACAAGCCGAAAATTCTAAATTCGGAGATAAATGAGTAATTTTCCAAGGTTTTCTGACAATAAGAAGAGTTAAAATATGTTTTATTTATGTTAAATATACACAAGACAGACTTTAGACAGAAACTATTATTGTATTTTAATTATCTTTTTTTTAATGGGTAACTAAAATAAACCGACGTTGCCAGTGCGTTCGTCGTCGCCGTCGCAACGTTTTGATTTCAACGTATTAAGTTGCTTGCGGTGGCGGTGGCGCGCTTTGTCGCATGCGTTTTGATTTATATGTTGTACAACGCAACATCGTCGCAACGCCCGTGTAGCATCGCTTCTACTTCGCAACTTTACATAATATTATAAAAAAATATTATTACTGCAAAAGTCACATTTAAGTAAATAATAAATATTTATGCCCTTATAAAGGGCATAAATAACTTAAATGTGACTTTTAATACTTGATTTATAATGTTGTGCTTTTTTGTGTTATTTGTGAAGTAATTACGGTAATTTCACTGCCTTTACTATTCTTCACATTACTATGTAAATTTCTTTGATATTAGTGCTTTTAACTTAATAAACAGCAAATGACTTTTTATCGTAGAAAAATCTGATTATTCACGTCAGTTGGGCCGTTTGAGCTTTCTGTATCTTTAACAATTACGGAGGTAAATTCTACAAAAAATGTTACTTATATTTTTTACCTGAACTCGAATATATATCTCGAATATACGTAACAATCAATTTTGATAAAAATATTAGTTGTGCCTTTTTTAGTTCCAGGGACAGTACAATAGTTATGTTCTGTATAAGTATAGATTTTGTCGTTAATTCTTTTCGTGGCGATGTATTTGTATGGGGAATAAAAATAATTTAAGTCGTATTTTTACAATGAATAACATGTTGGTAAAGACATTCATTCTATAAAATAGAAAATATCCTCGTTAAAATAATTTATTGACGTCGGATTTCCGGTTGTAAAGGTAGGGAATTATACTTGAAAATAAAGTTAATAGTGGTATCCGTTGCAACATTGCAGTATTAATTACATGAAGTTGTTACCTTAGAACTACTTCCTTTCATATCGTCTTCCTCTGACGTAGAGATTTCCAGTCACAGATCACGTATTACGACATGCTATAATCCGATATACTTCTTTGACTTCCACAGAATAATCTTTTTATACGCATCTTCACCGGGTACCTTGACATTGGTGCAGTGGTTTGCTTTTTACGCAGAACCAGGCTAACCTAAGCTAACCGCCTCGAGTTATTAGCGAGGCTTTTTTATATAATACCAAGTGACGGGGCGAACAAGTCGTGCGCCTGGTGGTAAGCGACACGCCTATCCCTAACTATTGTAGTGTCACTCAGAACTTCGCAAAGATCTTAGAGGCACTGCCATTGCATTGTCATCCTAAACCATAACTTGATAAGTCCCATGAGCCTGTAATTACACCAGGACCCTTACCCTTCCAAACCAGATTGCATTAATGCTCACATTACTGCTTGGCGGTAGAAATAGGCAAGGTGGGAGTACTTCCCTGGACGAACCACTAGCTCTACTGCTACTAACTGACGTAGCGATTTCCAGGAGGCTGACTGGAATTAACTCGTTGGCGGACAAAAGTATTTTAATCATTGTTACTGTTAAATATAAGGTCAAATAATTTTACAATATTGTTTATTATTAAATAGAAAAATGTACAACGTTACATGTAAAAAATTGGAAGAGAGAAAAATGGCCACCGGTGTTGCTATAATGAGACTTAAAATTTTACTATTTTATGCAAATTAATATTGTTATATATAAATAACTAAACTAAACTTTTCTATTCTGTACTGAATAGGTACGTTATTATTATTTCACGTCACAGTTTATGAATTATTCGATATTTCTGCATCTTGAATCTGCGCCAGAAACAGGCCCTGGGGCCTTACCATGAACTCTTATTACAGTTCAGTATAGGTTCGTAACGACAAAAAAGCGGGATGGTGATATACACTTCACGTAGCGCTGTCTCACAACGATTCATTTTAGGTCCTAAACTACTGATTGGTAATATATGTAATGCGATCCCAATAAATATAAAAACACAAGATACACATAAGGCCTTTGTAACTCATCTAAAGAGCTATCTACAAAGCAAAGCTTTTTATTCACTAAAATAATACTTTTTAGAAAATAGTGAGTATTAACGAATTACCAAGTATATATTTTGTAAAAGTATGTCAAATAGCCAGACATAAGTGTATCAGGAACAAGACCTGAATATAAAAGGAATTACTAATATTTATTGTTGACATTGCCTAAAATTCTGTTTAGTTTTTTGTTATTAATCATTCCTAATTTTATTTTAATAATGTATATGTTTTAGTAAAGCAAGGACACAGTACCCTCAGAATGTTGCAGTGCCCTCACGGGGTATTACATGTCAAGTTCCACTAGCATGAGAACACCTGCTTTATAACCATGTTTCAAATAAAGAATATGGCTATGAAGCTTCAAACTTAACATTGTCTTTTCATTTATTCGTGTATTACTTATTTCGGGCAGAGAACGAGAGTAGATTCCCAGATCTGTTGCTTCCGTTGCTAAGCAGCTATTATTCCTTTTGATCTGTGTCCTTCCACGACAAACGATTGTACGATAAATTAAATAATAGCGAAACGTTAACGTATGCTAATGTGGCATTTAATAAAATAAATATTAGTACTACCTTTTCCTTATCTTTAGTACAATTGTAAGTACGAGTGTATCTTGATCTTATTGAATATGCATTTCAACGGTTGCTTGTGTACTGCTGTTATGATTTATATTGTGTCTAAGATACGTTGTTTGAATATCTGCTTTTGTGATTTAATGCAAGTGTATTAAATTAACTTTCTGCACAAAATATTAAACGCCAATAGAAATTTCTAGAAATATTTCATTGATTTGACGGGAAATAGTGGCATTATTTCTATGGTTAGTTATAGAAAAAATGGTAAAAAAAAAGGTTTCAAATTTAAAGTCACGTGATGTCGCATAGTATACATGTTCTATGTAGTTCAGTTGGTATACAAATAAATCATTGGTAAATGTAAAGTACCTATTGAATACAGCGGTTTTCTTGTAAAATTTCGACGTAAGTTTGTGTTTTCCTTTTAATGTGAAAATCTTTGGGAATCGTGTTTTCACACTGGATACCAATCAGTGTATATCCTCGATTTTACGTTATACCTTTTTTCAAAGTGATTGATTTAACACTCACTGTTATGTGGAGCAATCAAAGCCATTTGAGGTCGTATCGATTCTTAATACTACGCCGATACTACCTCACCTCGAATTCTAATTTTTCCCGTACTAATACTGTTAATTTTGCTTGGGTCGCGCGGCAGGTACACTGTCATATATCAGAATTTATTTTCTTACATACGAATTTAAGGCCATTGGAAAAATGTATATCGTAGACTAAACGTGTTCTATTTGGTTCAGTTGATATTTAAAAAAATCATTGGTATATGTGAAGTACCTATTGAAAGTAGCGGTTTTTTTTGTAAACTTTCGAGGTAAGTTTCCGTTTTTTTTTTTCAATCGTGAAAATGTTTATTCATAATTTATTTATTCATTGTGTCCTGTGGATTAACAGAGGTGTTACATAATAGTATTCCAACTACAATGATAATAACTAACTAATTGTTAATCTCGTATATAAGCTGTGTCATTAATTATTACAATTATTATGAAATTTATCAAAACCTATGTAAATATTTTGATCACAATAGGAAATGAAACTATTTTTCCGGATTGAAATCGCGTATTTTTGTTTTTTCAAACAAATCGAGGTTTCGGGCCCTTTACAGGTTCCATGGTCACGGTTGACTGAGGTAGACAGTTATGTCTAATATTAATGCAAACCACCCTATTTTTTCACTATAGTTACAGTAGTTATTAATTAAACACCTTATTTTTAATTTTACAAAGAAAACATAGTTTCATTTCCTATGTGTAACAATGGCGAAAACCTAAGAACTCGATAGATCACAATAATTAACATTAAGAAGCATAATAAGTGATACAATTTTTTTTATCATTCAATTAATTAATTTGTGGTCAAAATTGGACAAAATAATGCTTAAAGAAAATAAATTATTAACACAAAAAATATATACATATATAACAGTCCTAACAAATGTTCCTAAATTATGGTAATTTTATTATGTCAAAAACGTGATAATAATTAAGGTATGTCAGAACCAGTTGAATAATAGGAAATGTCCATAATTAAGTATAAAAACATAAAGCCTATATATATCATGTCATGAAAGAAAGTTTATAGAGAATTATTATTAATATTTACGCAGCCATTGACTTATCATTCAAATATTCACCAATTGTATAATAAGTTTTTTGTATTAGCAGGTTCTGATTTCGGAAACATAGTATATTTTCACACTGTATACTAATCTGTCCTCAATTTTTTCCAAAGTGATTGATACAACACTTTCACTGTTATGCGGAGTTAATCAAAGATATTTACATACATTCATTACATTCTTTTTTTTTTTTTTTTTTTTTTTTATTACGCACACACTCAACATAGCCCCGCACTAGGGAAACCCTGTGTCGCGGGTGCCATGGACACACATATGTATAGACAACCACAAATTACACCCAAACTCACGAGAGAAATAATTGTAGGCCATACAACTATTTCTCCCGGCCCGGGAATCGAACCTGGGACCTCTGCGTGGCAGTCCGGCATGGTAACCGTTCGGCCACGGAGGCAGTTAAAGTTAAAAAAAATAATTGAGGATGTATAAATTGTTGAGGCGAAATAATATAGTGGTAGCGTAGGTTTTTGAAGCGTGTGAGGTAGAGGCGGAGAGATGCAAGCTTCAAAGTAATGTAATGTTTATAATATCGTGCAATTAATTTGAAAGCTTTTAGGGTGCACGAAAAGAGCCTCTCCACACGACCTGTCCTGCATGTCTGTTGCACCTTGGCCAACTGATCTGCAAGTCTTTTCACCACTATAGCAAGCATTATTGTGTGTATACCGTCGATATGATAGAGACGATAATAAAGTAAAATGAGCTCATAGTCCTGTTACGTATTTATCACGGAATATGGGAAAAAAAATTTCATTCTAATTGCTCTAATAACAATATAATAAAACTGGTTTGTCCGTAGATGAATGTTAATTTAAAAATTTTTGCGGGAATTTGTGATTTTTTTTTATATCGAGCGAAGGGGTTAGGCAACCGTGTTCTGACGTCATAGTTCACTACCGGTGTATTCTGTTTTCATTATCAATTAAAAAAACATGTTGTTTTCGTATTTTTAACGTCGAAAATCCTATTTTCCGTGTAGTAGAAATACGTCAAAACGTTTGTTTTGACCTCACTTCACCTATCGACTTTAGTTTTTCTCTCATAATCAACAAGGTTCACTATATTTTTCCATATCATCCTTTCTCGTATGGTTTCTTCTGCGTAAGAAGTAAAAAAGGAAATAAAATTTAATAACACGTTCGGAGGTCCAATCTATCTTTTTATTACCACCCGTATACCACAACAATGCAGCTTGGTACACAATAGTACTTAAATTATAGACTTATAATCAGAAATGTGCTCTATTAACCACCCGACAATAAATCATTGTATAATTCCTGAAATGTCCGTATATAAAACAGGCTTTTGCAATTAACGGTCTTAGACAATCTTCACGTTACTAGCTATAAATTCTATCACTAGGTATAAAAGGGATTTATTCCGGTATATTAATTTAATGTTTAACGAAAGTGGGTATTTATTCGGAGTTTGTCGCTGATCGCTGGAAAGTGAAGTGTCTGTAGAAGGCTGCACTCCTAGTCAAATAATTTTAGCAGTATCTGGCTCTTTGGAGCGGCAACCTCTAAAGTCAGGATTGCCAAGTTGTCCAGCCTCCGATAGATGAACCCTCAGAAGAAATGCAATGTATGTTTTATAAGTTACAATAATGTTTGCAAGCACGTAACCGCGTGCGTCATCAACCCATTTATACGTCACACTGCTGGGCATGGTTCTCCTCTCCCAATGTAGGTTGGGGACTTCACACGCTTTCCAAGAGCTGTCAACCTTCTTCGACGTGCAGGTTTCATCACGATGTTTTCCTTACGAAAAGTTCATGGTAAATTTCAAATTAAATTTCGAGAAACTCATAGGTGCGAGACCAAATTCGAAAGAACGGTCTCTGCTTGAAAGGCGGTGGGTGAAGCCATTAAATTTCATTAAGTTCGAGAGATCCTACCTATATACTAATTATACGTCTACGTACTATAGATCCAAAGTTTGATCGGCATGGTTTTTTTACCAGCAACGAATAAAATCATCTCGTAAACCAACAGTGGCGAGGCGTCCATATACCTCGATTTTCACCGGCTTACCTAAAATTTTCCACGTATTTACAAATATATTATAAGTAATATTTTAAAATAATTTACCACATTTTGTGCTAAATTTTATACGTAGAATAACTAATAATAATAATCAGCGAAATGAAGTGTACTAGTACCTTGTGCGCTAATAACTTGTGTTTAAGTGTCGATAAGGCGCCACTTTTTCTTAATGTTGATGTTTTTTGTTTTGCTCCGGCTTTACTAACGACATTTTTCACGCCTCGCCACTGTAAACCAAGGCTCTCAAATCTTAGCCCTTTACGAGGTCGATTGGTAGGTACGATAAGTGCGGCAAAAATAACTAACAAAAAACATCACCTCTTGTCGCATTTTAATGTAATTTTTACACAATTATCACAGCGTGCATGCTGCAGGAACGCTTTAGTATCTCTCTGTTCTATAGCTTCCTGGAAGAAATAGCCATACTTAACCGGCAAAAACAATCCGTCATTTAATCGAACGTTAAAATGTCCAGCACGTTTATCTAAGAGATTTTTGCGATCACGTTTAATCACACAGAGAAAATTAATTACTTGCCAAGTTTTTATAACAACTCGGAACGTTATAAGCTGGGCTATAAAACAAGAATCTGTAATTATAGTTAAACTAGTGGCTGCAGATAGATAACTCAGCGGGACCTCGATTGCTGGTTAGTGTCTTAAGATATTTCCCGATAGGTTATAACCCTGTGTTAAAGTAGTAGATTATCTTAAAAGGGAAATGTATATCTTGGAGTTCTTTAGATCAAGAACTTTCAAACGAGACTAGAATGATTGACTTTTTGTTATGATATCGAAATAGATAAACTCTTCAGCCATTTGTAGCTTTTAATATAAATTTATTTAGTAATTTTTATATTTATTATTTTATTTTATTAAAATCTAAGGATGTTTTGTTGTATTTTTATTTTTTAAGATTAGAGGAGTCAATTTATACTTATAGATTACAACACCCTAATAAGGTTCATGTACGAGATACATTTCTTTGTGCCATCCTTGATGGAATTCGTTCAGTGTTTATTTGGAAATTGGAATGTATGTGTATAAAAATCTGGAAAAGGCTTTACTCACTTTACGGTAGTTATTTTTAATGCTTTTGTATTAGTGTTTTATTAAATACAGCTACCTATTTTAACAATAAGTGAATGTAGGAGCTTTTTACGGATTATGAAACCAATAAATTTTCCCTTGAGCTTTTTATGCATCACGCTCTACATCACGTAGGTCCATCAATTATTTTCAAAAGATCTGTTATTATTCCATTTATTTCGACCTCGAGCCTATTGCACAGCATTATACTAAGTGCCTAATTACTTATTTCGAATTATGAAACGCACTTGAGCCTCTAGTTCATTGGTATCGATCATGAAAGCGTAAAATCGAAAGTTGACGTAGCTAATCAATCGTATACACATATGATTAGTTCCAGCGATTAAACACGGGCATATTTTCGACTTCTATAGTTGTTGATAATATTTACTAGCCATAAAAGGTATTAAAATTGGAGCATAATCGGTTACTCCACTATGCCCTTTGACACTAGGGACCAAGGCCTGAACCTTTCACTTTTTCAATAATTGACGTTCCAAAAGCTCTCTTGATACTGTTTCTTGGTTGAATGTACGCACTATGACCCCAATGGAGCACACGGCATTGTAATTGTAACAGAAAAACAGCAAAAAAAAATTCTTTCCGTGGGTGTCGACATCGTAAATAACACGGCAAAATTTCGTCGTTTTTGCTCGCAAATGTGATTTAGAACAAGGCGCGTGACTTTCGCAACCAGTGACATTATCGTTTCGTGTCTGGCCAAAACTTAAACGCTGTTTGACCTCGTGATTTAGACGGTTGTACGTGAAATTTGTACTTTTGAGGGAGTAAGCGCGACGGCACAGAAACTAATTTTGGAGGCCAATTTTGGGAAATATTTTACTGAAAACGTACAGTTCTAAGACAAACCAGGGACAAAACTTTTGATTGTCAGTCACAAAAGCTGTTTAAAACTCTTCGTTAAACTTATCTAATCAATTCGCTAACTAAAGCTATACGCAATTCTGTTTAATGACTTTGAAATACAACTCGATATCGTAAAGTCGAGACAAACTGTCAGCAGCCTAATCGTCAATCCAAATTAGGAGCGACCAGTGCGTCCAGCACTTGCGATTTCATTTGAAAAAGATATTTATCTGATACCATTATCGTCTGAATTCATACGTATTTGGCTATCGGATCTATGGCAGCTTTATTTGGGTAGTAAAATAGAAATTCGATTGAATATACGAGTCAAACCAATAATAGGGTGTCCACTTGCATTCACGCAGTTTTAGCATTTTGGTATTTGTTGTTTATTCTAGAACTGACTTCCAATAGCAAAATATTTTGCGTATTTTGTGGATAGGAATAGGTTATTAGTTTATGTTTTCAATATAATACCAATACCCAACATATACCAACAAAATCATTATCCTCTCCTCGTCATCAACCCATTTACACGTCTCACTGCTGGGCAGGGGCTTCTCTCTGGCGAGGGCTTAGGCCGTAGTCCGCCACGCTCAGTACGGGTCGAGGACTACACACGTATTCCGAAGGTTGTGAACCTTCGTCGTTGTGCCGGTTTCCGTCACAATGTTTTCGTTCATAAAAAGCTCATGGTAAATTTAAAATTAAATTTCACACATAAATACAAACTCACGAGGTGCGAGTACGGATTCGAATCCAAGGCCTCTGCTTGAGAGGCGGTAAATTAGGCTACCAGGGCATTATTCTTTGTATTTACAAAATATTGTATGTTACTGTGTCGTCAATCAGTTTTATTGAATTAAGTCAATCGTGTCAACCGTTTCGTCTTTTGAATTTAACTTTATTGTGATTTTCTGCTTAAATTTTTTTCTAAAACATGCCTTGTCCCAATTTCGTTGTGTCTTCGGCACCCTAGTCACGAGTCCTCGCACAATCAGCAGCTTCAAGTAAAGTGCAGATCGTGAGCCGACAGACAGTTTCCATTTGAACACGAGTTTATTGACTAATACTTACCTTTGTTAATACCCTATTGTGTTTAACACAAAACGCATTCTCGATTTCGATAACTTCAGCGCGAAAAGATTTGTTTATTATTTAATTATTGTTATATACTCACATAAAAAACTTGTTATCATTATATAGAACCAATTATTTTAATTCTCCCATTTCCATTTTAAAGTGTCCTTACGCAACGAAACCCATCATTAAAACTATTACGTGCTACTGGCAAAACGGATCATTAATGCTTAGAAACTAATGATCATTATGTCTTAGTAAAGCTTTCTAAGCGACGCTTAGGGCCATCATTTAGAGGCGAACTTCCTTTACGGCGTTTCATTTGGATTAGGTGGTAGTGTTCTTAGGGACATGGCTTTGTAATTGCTCTTAACAAGTTTTACGAATTCAGGTACTTCCTTATTGAAATTTGGGATTTCCCAGCTACTTATTATATTCGTTATATTATACCGTTTCATTTTTTAAATTTCTTTCACAGTTGAATTGATTTACATAACATAATTAAGAATAGATCTATGCATTCCTTTACACTTCTGATAAGTGTAAAGGAATGCATAGGTCTATTCTTAATTATGTTATGTTGATCCAGTACGATATTAGTATCGTGAGCAAGATAATCGTCAAATCACAATACCTTCTGAACTCAAAGTCCATATAATATCGTAACCCTATCCCGACTGTAGGCTCAACGTCCCAAAAAGGATCTTGGCCTCAGTCCATAACTGACCTACAACAATGGAAACCATCCGTGTCTCAAAAAGGCAACGGCAGACGCCCCTCTCGTGACGTTGTTGCTCCGATAACGGCTTCTTCGAGACCTTGAGTCGAAGCTTGAACTTTTGGAGACCTGTGAATCGTGAGCCATGCTTTCTTTCCAATAGCGGATTTCAAAAGTTTTATGGAGATAAATTTTGATTATTTGAAGAATTGTAGTTTACCTCATCTAAATTACTTCTTCAATTTAGTAATTTTATTACATACGTCTTTGAATTCAGTGTATATTTTAAGTTTTTAAATCCTATGTCATTGTTTCTATGACATTATCGTAGGTGGCAGTCAGTTGTCAAATATCTATCAAATTTATCAATAAATCTATAATTGCCGGTTGCGTGTATTATATTCGACGGAAATCACATGTCAGATCACAAGGTTTTCGAGCACTCATATTCAGATAGAAACAATTTATTAAAATGGTGTTCAATGGAAGAACGATGTCAATACAATTATTATTATTATATAATTATTATTATTATAAGGCTTCATTTAACTGGTGAACAACTACATTCCATTTGAACAAAACGAGTCACCGCGCCGTCTTCTGTACGGGTATGACATATTGAATTGTTTACGTTATTAGAAAGTCCCGAATCGTGTTTTTAAAACATTTCATTGTATGGTAATTACATAAATATGTAGGTTTTGCGGTAGATAAAAGAACTTTTGAAGTGTTAAAACCAGTACAAAAATCTCTTAAAGGTTTTCGTCACGGGGAATGAACTTTTTTCATGACAAAGGCCTTAATGAAAGCCAATTTTGCACTTCATGGAAAATATGCCCGATTTCAGACGATTTACTCTGTAAAAATAAGTTGTGTTGTCAAATAAAATTTACTTACCACTTCTTCTGGCAGCAAAATGGTAAATGATTTGTGGAACGTCTTTATCTTTATTTGCGATTGCACATATCAGTTTATCGCAGTTATCTGGGTTTCAAAACGGAACTTTCTAACTAGAGAGAACTTATGGTGTCCCTACATGGATGGCGCGAATTCCTACTCGATTGTTTGGCCTTTCAAATGTCACTGCACAGGTCGAGACGACGTGGGAGATTCACATTTTACCTCCAATCACGTTTATTGTAAAGTTACAGAGTACCATGTAATCTTGTAGCTCATTTTGACGCTTCTGCCGTAATACTTGATGGAATGCCGTAAGATGATGAAATTACATTGACGAAAGATTTAAGATACTTGATCACAACTGTAGTACTTGTCATAAAGAAATGGACATGCGAATTCCAAATGAAATCGGTCCGTTAGAATGTTATCTATTTTCTATAAATTGAAAATAGAGTAACTGTGAAAGTAGAAATGTAACGTAAATAGGTTTAAGTGTATTTCTCCATTTTACCATATTAAACAATGTGCTAGTGCTGAACTGGGGTGGGTCCGTTAACCCATTAGGAAGCTAGTATTAACGGTGTAACAAAGTTTTGCATACATTTGCATTAAATAGGCCCTCCTAACGAATTCTAAAGATAGCGAGTATGCAGATACAGTAGAACAGATACAATGCCATTTGACGGTTCGTTTGTGTAATGAATGTAAACGTTCATATTTTGCAAGTTGTTTTAATAAAGTATACAGTATTGAGTGATGAAACACACTAGAGTTAGTCGATTTCAATATTACTCTTAACGTGCGCTGGGCTTATTTTCAGAACTAAACCGTAAACACTAACCGAAGGGTAACTCCAAGCGTTATATGGTAAAGTCTGCTCTGCATAAAAAATACTTTATTGTAAAAATTGTATCAAGTTCAAACCCATAACAAATAAGGGAGTCGCCATACTTATCGACACGGAATCGCAATAAGCCGAACGGAAAAGCTTGTATGACCATGTTATAAGAGCGAAAGACGAAGGCTACACAGGCGAACGAATCTAACTTAGCTTAGCTCACGTAGTTGCATGCAAAGCTAAGTTAGGAAAATACGTAGTAAGTAGTGACGTACTATGCTAAGGATACATGGGGGGTGAAAGGTGGCAGAAGGGCGACATATTTTTAGCATTATAGGATCTTAGTCTTTTAGAAGTCAGATTAGCTTCGTTCGCGGCACACCCCGGACACTCCATACGTCGGTCGAAAATTAGTTACCTACTACTACTACATACAGCAAGACGCTATCTGCACAGGCGCAAATGTGTGCGTGAAGTGTGTGGTTACCCATCACTTCTCGCACTATACGTTACGTGGTCAGAAAGGCAACATAGCGAAAATTCTAACACGAATCTGTTATCTACAATTCTATTAATAGAATCTTAATAATTACACATGTTCATTAGGTATTTATATCGATATAATATTGTATTTTTCATTAATTTACTAACTAGAACAATATTGAAGATTTATTTTAAAAATATATTAAAAGCCCTTAAAATGTTATTTCTCGGACAGGTACTTTTAAATAAGGTAACCAAGATATTTGACATTGCATGTCCAAGTTTATCATTACCTAGTTAATAATTAGGTATATCACTACGTAATATTTATCGGCAATACAAATTGAAAATTCGAGAACCTTTGTCTACTAGGTCACGAAGTTACGGCGTCTCATTATATTGATATAATAAGTATGTATTATGTATTACTCTGCACTAAATAAATGAAGAATAACTATTTAAGTAAATAAGAAAAACAATAACTGAATGAGTCTCAGACAAGTTTTTTTGTCACCTTTCGGAAAACGACAAATCTCCACTCTTTAGCCCGTTTAGATGATGATAAACAGTCGTATACAGCACAATTCACAACCATTATAAATAGAAACGTAAAATGATATTATATAATAACGTACATGTTTGGTAATGAATAAATGAAAACTATATTCAAATAATCTTAGCGCGAAATCGACTCGCCGATAACCTTATTGCTGTTCAGTCAATGTGACCGTCAATGTGCGGGGTGTGATGCGGTATCTAAAGCTAGAGAGGGGCGAAGAGTATCCGTTGTCGTTACTTTTTTGTTCTCTGTTCGCGGTGTGACCTGCGCATAAAGCTCTTTTACCGGCTCAAGCTGATTACGGTTTAATAAGTGTGGTGACTCCGTTAGGAATTGACTAAGTGATTTAAAAAGGCGTTATTTCCAATATTGACACGATTTTAACTTTCCGCTTAATCGAGGCAAGGCGAAATACCAGATGCGATCAAAACCTTGTCTTTCCCATTCTAAAAGGTGTATCGACGATATTCCGTTCTCGACCTTTTCCCCATAACACGGAAATGATTATTCTTAATGAAAATAAAGCCTTTGAAATATCATCTTTCAATTTTCCTGCTTAATGGCTGTAATAAGATTGCATAGTATTTTGTTTTACCTCGGAAGCACGCGCTTGAAGATAATAGTCTTATAATGAAGATATTTATTTACTCTCACATAAAGAAGATTCTATGAATATAAATTGGATATCAGATAAATGTAACCAAAATTACTACTAAGACTGGAGACCGTAATAGTTAATTAGACCTGTGAAACTATTTTACTTATCGATAGTTATGTATCTACGAATCATGTCTTGTTATCCATTCGAATGTAAATATGTCCGTCAATCAAAAGGGCGTTAGAAGCGGATTTGACACGTGTTTATGAGCAAAAAGTGAGCGGTTAGTACTTTACCGAGCAAGTTTCTTGCTATTTCTTTTTTGTCTTTATACACGACCGATCGTTTACGCAATACGACTGGGTTGAAAGAAATAAGTATACTTGCAACTTGTTTTGAATACTCGTTTTATGGTAAGACTCGGTGTGCATGCGCAACTTGAAAATGCATTTGTCAGCGCCGCCGTGATTATCGTACGCACTGTATTTAAGTTCATCAGATGTCATCGGAATATTGCTAATTGGCGCATATGATTATCAACGTTACCGCAAGCTGATTTAAATTGTATCATCAGCAGTTTATTTGTACAACTATCGATGGTACTGCAAGTTTGTGGAGTAACTTTAGGATTGGAACCCACCTGTCTGCACGCTTTGGCATTACGTCGGTATTAGAGATATGCGCCTCCGGCGACGACAACGATGTTCCATTTCGCAAATTTCTTTTATTTTAATGAATTATCAGCCATCAATTTTTAGTTCAATATTTTTATTAACCGTACTTACATACTTGCTAAAATACATGTTATAAGTGTAAAATAAATTGGAAATTATTAACTCATAGTCCATACTAAAATGACGTTTATAATAATAGCGTGTGTGTTATATGCGGTATCACAATAGTGCTGTGTATTGACAGATGGGGCCCAAATCTGAATACATGGCTTTGCTTGAACTCTGTTTTTCGCCCGATATTTAACCATTGGTATTCGTACAGTGAACAGGAAAATTCGGCGCGATACTCTGATAGCGAGATAAACCGCGGACAGTGCGTATTCATCTTTATGTTTTATTGTTCATATAGTTTTAAGTGTTTGTTCGTAAACCTTACAAACCTCTGTGAACGCGTATGTACGTAATGGCTATTTCTCTAGTCAATAAATAAGGAAACGTTTAGCTAAACAAGGAGTAAATTCAAATGTTAACAACAGCTATTAATGTTGAACGATTCTCAAAGTCAAAGGCTATTTATTGACTTTTCTGTTTCCCTGAGACTACTTTTGATTTTTGAGTTTTATAACACTTATTAGGGTTGTCTTTACGGCTCACGTGATTATGTATTATTTATCTAATAGGAAGACCAACTGCTTAAGGCTAAATTAAACAATAATAATAATAACAACTGAGAGCAATTAAAGATCCTCTACTATTTAAAATAGAAATATGATATGGAACTTTACTGCTACAAATAATTCAGTTAACTATCCGGTTAGTGGAAGGAGAGTACAGTAAAGATACTCTCCTTGCCGAAATCACGCAATGTAATTTTTAGGAAAATCATATATGTAGCTCCAGGTTAATTCTCTGTTTCAGAATACGTAATAAGAAACAATAAATTCGACTGTCTATGCAAAATTATAACCTGCAAACCTCGCTGGTAAATTTCATTAGGTCTAACAGTGAATCTGAATTTTAAAAAAAATCTAATGTAACGGTTTCTGCTAGTCAGCTAATAAAGACAAAAATCATATTTGTAACGATTGTCAGTGATTTATAAATCAAGTAAATTTGATTTTAGAATGTCTTTTCTTATTTTGATTTCCACTTCGATTCGTGCCAACCTTGAATTTATTTCTTTATCTCTATTTCCGCTGGTGAGATTTCCTAGTCTTAAAAATAGCAAAAAAACATCAGCTTGAACCGTGCCCTTTGTTTGTGAAGTAGGGCATTTAGCAACTGTTAGACACGATTGGTGACAAAATGTTCAAAGACAATAACCAATTCGTGCTTCACATTCTAAACTTTATTCACTGTTTGATGATAAAATTATACTATTTATTTAAAGTGAAGCATTTTCTCGGTGTAACTTACTCGGTAAAAAAGATGTAAAATAGGTATCAAATTATGTACTGAATTAATTTATTAAATAAAATTGTCACTGATTATTATTTTAGCAATATTTTAAGAAAAATGTCTGAAGTTGGTAGTAAGTCTGGAGAAGTTTAATCAAAACTGTACTCACAGTTTTCGAATATTGTACCTAGCATGACCTAGCTTCATACTAGTAGATTATAATTTTGTAATTAAAATTAATACGGTGTGTTTTATTGTGTGGCCATGTGCATTGCAGTATTTATTACTAACATGGAGCTGTTTGAGAAAAATATTATATTTAAATTTCATTCATATTAATGTAGGTGACTATACCCAGTGGTAGTAGAGATTATCGTGCAGCGGTTGTAGTATACTTGATTGCTTTTACATAGTAAAAGTGTCACGTAACTGTTTTATGTATTTGAAAGAAGGTGTCAAATGTGTTTTTCATCAATAGCGCAGCTGTATAAGGTGTTTAATAGTGCCTACTCTGAGTAAGCTTTACTCTATGTTCTGTAGACCGTTACCACAAATGTCATGGTGTTGAATTGAAATCTGAAGTATGAAGTTGAGCGTACTGTTGACATTATCAACTATGAAATCAAGTATATATCACGGTTCTACTTTTTTAATGACACGGCAAAACTTAGTGTTTTTAAGACTTTTGTGGTTATTCACAAATCGATTCTCACAGAGTTTTTTTACCACGGGTTGTTCTGCCGATATTCCTGAGCAGTTACACGCTCCGTGGTAACTTGACCGACAAGTCTCAGTTGACAGCTTTAAAAACATATATTCTATGTACGCTCTTTCTTTGTTGTAGACTTGCCTTAACTCGATTTCTTGTGGAGTAACTATTGTCACTGGTTTTAACAGATTTCAAAGAAAATCGACTGTATTTTATTATGTATGTGTGTACGTTACGCGATAACTGCGGTATTTGAGCAAAGAGGGTACGTCAGTGTATTGGTACCATTTAAATTTGAAGAAAATATTCCCCTTCCAAGGGTGGCAAACTAAGGGATGAATTCGGTTTCGCGCACTTTCCGGCAACCGATTTCAATAAAACTTGGCAAACATAATTATGTAATTCCACGAACTTATGAGGTTTTTTTTTAAGTTACGATTATTTTCCTATCACATTACACTCAGAAGGGCGTTTGCTTTCAATTAAGCGGTTGGCGGTTTTGGTTTCCAATACATTAAGTATATTAGACAATATTAGACAACATCCCATACGTTGCTCTGATCCTAAAGTAAGTAGCTAAAGCACTTGTGTTATGGAAATGGGAAACAGCGACAGTACCGCAAATACCTAGACTCGAGACAATATTGTAAGCCATTCGATCACGGATATCGTCAAAGTTATTAAGTTAATATTTAGTAGCAATAACTATCGGTAACGGTAAAGGAAAACATAAAGGACAACATGCAGGACAACGGTACCAACATAACCCATGGTAAATGAGTCAAGTCCCCAACCCACATTAAGCCAGTGTGGAACCATGATGAAACCCCTTCCTTATTAAGTGACACCGTACTTACCGCATCTAACACGTGAAATTGATGTCAAAATATTTTTGTCCTAATATTATTATAATTATTATAACAAAAATTGGACACTTAGAAAAAAATCCTTCGATTCGGCGCGATTTTAAGCAGCGATGCATCGATACAAACGCGCCATTGCATCGATAAAAAAGCGCGATTGAATCGATGCTATCACCTTTATATCCAATGCGATGCTATCGCGCGTTTCACGAACGCGCGTTTGCATCGCTGCTAAACGTCGCCGTGTGTAACCACTCTTAGGATCACGGAAAGAACAGCAGATCTTTATTTTTGGTTATTAACGACATTTTTTGCCGTGGCGACATCTGTAAGAAATATATTTCTTCACTCAGACAAGTATCTTTACAACTACCAGCAGTATTAATAATTATAGCAAACTAGTGTGGTAATCGCAAGAAAATAATTGAATATTATGATAGTCAAACATCGTGAAAATCTATAAACTTAAAAGATTGCTATTGTTGTTATAAGTACTACGCACTGGACATGACGTACCGAATACTTAAAAGCCAATTTCAAGATTTAATATATTAGGTACTACCGATAACAGTCTACGGTTAAAGTTACATTTACTGATATAATAAACTTGGGTGTAACCTATTTTGCACCAAATTGCGCACAACTCAAGTTAGCCGCTCGATGCTACAGAATTATTGGTTGCTAGAGGTTAAGTTACTTTGGACCATGCTCCCGCATTATCCTCCACGAATCAGATGCACCCAGCAGACTTAAGTTCCTATAAATCTATAAACGTTCTCTAACTCGATGATATACGATTCTTTATTGCCGTCTCAGGGCCTATAACTATGTACGTACAGTGTATATTGTTCTTTTATTTTATTATCTTAAGCTATAAAATGTTAATTGCTTAGACTTTAAGCGCTTTCAATACTATAAAAGTCATTAAAGACGGTGTAATATTAAGACATTAGCGATGTGAACCTTTATTTTATCTGTTACAGATAGTTTCACCATTATCTGTAATCTAATCTGATAGAAAGTGAAGATGTAGAGAAGCTCATACACTTTAATACACTCTAGTTTAGGAGTAAGAGATGACATACTGAGCCTCGTCGTCGTCGTCCTAAATGTCGGCCGATGACGATTGCAATTGTCATACCTTTGAAGGACGTCAAAATATACAAATTATTACAGGAAATTGACCGTTGACTGTCATTTGTTTTGTTTTTTTAGTATTCAGAATGTGTCGATTCCGTCAAACTGCGTAAACCCTAAATCATCAAAATCATCAGTGGACTGTCGAATTGCAATATCATTATGCGATAATTTTCTTAAGCAAAAAAAATGTCACCTGATGGCGATTTCAACTGTTCCTTCGAAAAATGTCAAAAATATACAATTGTGAAAGGAAATTAATAGCGGAACGTCATTTCTTTATTTTGAATATTCATTCAGTAGGGCTAGCTTCAGTAGGAAGCGACTTGCGCGAGAGCGACATACAGCGCGACATTCAGCTGTTCGCCCATGGAGATTCCACGCTTTATATCCCTCTCGCGCAAGCCGCTTCTTGTAATGCTAGCCCTACTGAAAAGCACTGAGCTTGTCAAACTGCGTAAATTCTAAATCGTCAGTGGACAAAATTGTTACTTGATAGCGATTGCGACTGTCATTTCTTTGAAGAACGTCAAAAATATACAATTATTATAGAAAATTGATGACCGTTATTTGTTTTATTTAATTTTTAAATATTTATGGTTTGCCTATAAACTCCGTGTACGTCTAACGTATACAAAAATGGTACAAGTTGGCCTAAAAGAGACATGGTATTTTGTTTTCACTACACCGCCATTATTAGATTCTGTCATAGGTGAATGTCTTACCAATACCTTTCTCCATTTCGTTGTACTGCAGGTCTAATGTAGAATTATTAGTCAATTCATTGCCATTTATTTATTCAACCTGTTCATGTTTGTTTGACCGGATTGGGGCTTAGTCACTCCCATCGGCCCACGCGCAGCGAAAGTCGGTTGTAGTAATGAGAAGTGCTTTATTATGTTGTTTTTTGTTTCATGACTATATTCAAAATTAGTAGATACAAGTTGCAGTTGCGGACATTTGCTTATGCAGGGTTATTTGTAAAATGCTGATAACCTCGCAGGAAGGACTATATCACTATCATAAACAGCAAGTTTTGTTCCACAACTTTTCATCAGATTTTGCTTTCGCATAAAAATAAAAATATTTAAATATGTCGGGTTCGTCGAGGAGGACGCTTGACACGTTTGAGGACATTACTACCAAGTACAGACCTAAAAAGTGTCAGATAGTACAACAAAAACTTAAAAGTTTATTTTCGGTAAATGTATTTATATTTTGTAAAAAGTCATGGAACAAAAGTTGTTGTTTATGATATTAGTAATATGGACCTGGGAGGTTGTTAGTGTTTTAAAACTAACCCCGTATATGTTTCGCAGTCATGTACCAAGCTTTCTTAGTCTTCACGTAATTCGTACGTTTTTGAAGTAGATACGTTCTGAAATAACTCCTCTGCCATCGCAATATCTGTAACAAGTAGCGGCAAGTAACAAAACTTCTGTCTGTATTCTGTTGCTATGAACTTTGTCTATCATTATTAATTTCAAACATCGAGTTACATACGATATTTATTTAACATTAGAACCTAATAATTTATTTCCAAGTAATTATTTATATAACTGCATTCGCTAAAAGGCATCGTGTATATAACCAGAAATAGAGACGAAATGTCATTTAATTTGTTTGAAAACATTCTCCGATACTCCGATTGGCCAGCCCGAATTTTGTAATTAGATGTTTTTCTGTTTTTCTCACACCACAGAAAGGAACATCTCCCATTGTTAGAGATTATCTTTATTACAATAAATACAGAATATTTTTGGAATATACGGAGACTTACACACAGGTCAGTAGTAATTTATTGTCGTATTTTTCTTTCTTAATGCTATTCACAATTTTTTCTCCAACAGAGAACTGTATGAGCACGGATAGAACGCAGTCTGAAACGAGCTTGAATGGTTACACGACAGTTGTATAAAATCGATGTCGTTTCGATTTTAAATATCGATTACGCAACGTTGATTTATTCGCCGTACACATCATGTTGACTCGAGCGAATCGGCATACTTTGTCACATGAGTTATGTGCATGTAGACAGAAATCAAAAACCTCGTGGGAACGATACGTGTATTCAAAAAAACTTGAGTCATCTTTGTAAGACAATTCCTGGGCACATAAACTTGTTGACTAAGTGAGAACAACATCGTACTACCTACGTACTTGAAGTTATTACGCTAATTAAATGGCTTCAAGTTACTAATACGACAAGTATTTTGCAGCTACATTTCGCAAGATTTATTAACCTTATAAACCTCTTTCATTCATAATCCATCTTACTCGAAACCGACTTGTACGTTGCAAATCTAATATGATTAATTTTCCATTACGAGTATATTCGAGCACTTCCCGTTACGATCGGCTGGATCGATACATCGTTATTATATCCTTATGCAATATGTGTCATATTATGAACCACTATACTTCAGAAACCTCTATACAAGACGTCCCTTTAGTAAAACAAACTTTTTTTTTTACAGATTTTGGATTGGATTGGATTTTTTTAAATTATCTATTAGAAAGCTATGAATAGCTAATAAGGTTTCGATCATCAATTGTCATGGCCATGGTCATTAAACAACTTTGATGATTTGATGATTGAGGTTGAATACGCGACGACAAGAATATCTTCAGCGAATAGTATATAGGATTTAGGATAGGATTATATGTTAGCAATCGGTTATAATCTCCGAAAAGTGATGTACTGCTTTTTTATGATACCAATAGCGATTTGACACGCAAGTCGTGCACCAGGTGTTAAGCGACACGCCTGTCCAGTGACACGCAGTCGCATTGTTACTCAAAGATTAAATCGTAAAAATCTGAGGGACACTGCCACTGCGCCTGTCACCCTGAGACAAGTTGACAAGGCTAATGTGCAGGCACATTACACTTGTCAACAAATTTCACCTGCACGCTTACCCTTCAAAACCGGAACGCAATAATGCTTCCGTTACTGCTTGGCAGCAGAAACTGGTAAGGTGGCAGTACTTCCCTGGTGTAACTCTTTCTCAAGAAGCTTCAGCACAGCGTCACATGCCGTTGGTTATATTCCTTTTCAATTTTGCGCTGCTTTCCCTAATGGCAGTTTTTCTGATCCAGAACGTCCGTTTTGTCTCCTTTTTGTCATTAGACCACTGCGGTCATCCTATTGATAACTGGGAACTAAGTAACGTGAAAATGACGTATCAAATAGTACCAATGAGTGAGTGAGTCAATGAGTCATTTAAACCGACCGGTTCCCACACCCACATGCGCCCACGCACTTTCAGCTGTCCAATGTTGACATCAGAAGGGTTGTTTTACTACTTGATTTAAAGTACGACTATATTATCGAACAGGATGGATTGTGAACTGGCAGGTATTATGAGTAGGATTTTTTGTTTTATTTTTACTATCGTTGTTGAATACCCTTTTAATTAAGGCGTTAAAATACATTGACAATACGATTTAAATTTAGAGATGTTGTTTCGTTCAGTGGGATGAAATTTTTGATGCTTGTATCTTTCTGTATTAGAGCTACATTTTTTGCTAATAATAAGCACTGTACCAGCTGGCTTAGCAGGAGTACAAAGACAATAATGGCTTTTTCAAGCATACAATTGGATGCGTGCTAGCGATGCGCGACTTTGAATATTACTAATACTAATCATTCGAACGGGCAAATCATTCGTCAAAGTCGAATCCAAGCAAAATCATTCGACTCGAGTCGTGGAACTTAACCAGATAATTCACCATGTCCATATCATGAAATGTATAGATTAGTGATACTAATTAGCAACGAATTCAGATCATTCGAATAACTAATTTGTCATTCGAATGACAAGATGAGTAATTACTAACGAGTCGAATATCGAAATAATTCACAATCGCGCATCGCTAGTGCATGCGTAACCATAGCGCACACTTATAATAATACAAAATACTTTCTTTTTCTTGAAATACAACCAAATCTGGTATCAAACTAGGGAATTCCCTATGCTATGAGTACCAGAGTCACATTGGGGCTCTTCCCAGAATACCCACCCATGCCCGATAAAATTTAGAAAAGTTCACTCAGTGCCCACATTGCAAACCGTTGGGCCACCGAGGTTGTCTTATAGGATTATGGCGGCTGGTCTGCTTTTGTAAAAATAAATAGGTAAGTTATAATGCAAACAATAACGACTAGAGTTATACAATCTTGAGTACGGGATAAGCGCAAATATTAGGATTTTCGTAACAATTTATCTATATAATTCATCATACTTATTTGTTGATCTTGTTCTAGAATAGACTATACAGTAGACTAATTATCGTTGCTTTTAAATCTCTTTAATGACCCAGACATCCATTCAACGTACATTTCTTTATCTGGTTGGAACTGTTTACTCTTTCTCAGCTCGTTTATTTGTTTAGTCGATTGAAACAATACGTTACACGCAAACAAATATTTAATTACTAATTGCTGAGTTAGTGCTATTGTTTCACTGGCGATTCTTTCTCACAATCGCCATTGTCGCGGCATAATGTTGGGAGCTGACCTCAGGTGCCGTGAGGCAAGTCTTTTTGTGCTATTGAGGAAGCGATCTGATCTCTCGAAGAACGTTGACTCCGGAATCGGAGGAAACCGCAAATATGCATCGGGATGCGGTAAATGGCATCTGTTTCGATTTTGTAAGACCTATTGCGATATTCCCTTTGTGTAGTGTGATTTTGCTGTCAATTTCTGTAACACTTCGCCTTGTAGGTAGCAGTAGAGCTCCTTGTGAAAGAGTTCATCCAGGGAAGTACATAAGATGGCATTATCTATTTCTGCCGCCAAGCAGTAATGCCAGCATTACTGTCTTCCGGTTTTGAAGAGTGAAATTACAGGTACATGGGACTTGTTGACTTTCAAGGTGATGGGCGCAGTGGCAGTGCCCCTCAGATCTTGCGATTTGAACGCTCGACTTGTTCGTCCCGTCACTTGATATTAAAAAAAAATGTTAAGACAATTTCACGCTGGTATTTACAAATGTTATTGGTCCTTTATAAACACGCCCCACACGACATACATGTTATTTGTAAAATAGTAACACCCTCGAAGGACTGTAATATTAACATTATAAAAAACAACTTTTGTTTCGTAACTTTATAAATTGACGAGATGAGACTTAAATAATTTGTCAGATTTTGCTTCCACTGTCGAACGGTTACCATGTCGGATTGTCACTCAGAGGTGCCGGGTACGATTCCCGGGCCGGGAGTAATATATGGCCTAGGTACATTTATTTCTCTCGTGAGTCTGAGTGTAATTTGTGGTTGTTTATGTGTGTGTCCATGGCACCCGCGATACAGGATTTCCCAAGTGCGTAACTATGAGTGCGAGCAAAAAAAAAAAACAAAAATAAACATATTTATATAGATCGATATCTACAAACGGTGATAACTCTGTGCTAAACAACTTGAACTTTACTACCAAATCTAGATCTAAAAAGTGTCAAACAGTACAAAAAAAAACATAAAAGTTTATTTTTGGTATGTTTAAAATCATGTATAGTTAAGTTTACGATATTAGTAATCTAGTCGTGCAAGATTGTTAGTATTTTATAGGCAACCCTATATATCCCACCTGCTGTAAATACATTCATGTAAATCCGTTACTGTAATAATTGACTTATTAATACCGTATGCAAGAGTTGGCATTCTCATTTATAATTGTAACTAATGTTAAGTATAATATATAATACACAACATTAATTGGCCGTGTAATGCGGCTTATATGTTTAAGGTGCCAGTTCAGTTTTGAATCACGGAAATAGTAATGATGATAAATCGACGATGACGTGACAATAAATCCTATTTAACATCAACAAACACATGATTGTACAGAATTTTATTTCGATGTAGCAGTAGAGCTCCTTGTGAAAGAGTTCGTCCAGGGAAATACTGCCACCTTACCTATTTCTGTCGCCAAGCAGTAATTATTTAGCAGCATTACTGTGTTTCGGTTTTGAAGGGTACGGGCGCTGGTGAAGTTACAGGCACATGGGACTTGTCAACTTGATGTCTCGGGGTGACAGGCGTAGTGGCAGTGTTCCTCAGATCTTTGCGATGTAAAGCTTTGAATGGCCCTGCAATTGCTATGGAAAGGCGTAACGTGTCGCTTAACACCGGGCGCACAGCTTTTATTTTTTAATTTGTTCGTTCAGTAACTTGGTGTCATAGTAAAAAAATTAAAAAATTATCTTGATTTTGCTATAGCCTAAAGCAAGAAACGAATATTTGTCAGTTTTTCTTACAAACTGGAGGCTTTAAAAGTACCTGGACGAATGAAGAAATAGATTTCTCACTGACCGCGCTACGGCAAAAAAGTCGTTAAAAAACCAAATCAAAAGTCTGCAACAAGCACATGAAGAATTTGTAAGATCCGCTGGTTCGTTCCATGGCTTGGTTGGCATAGCGTGTGGCACAGTTTGCTGAGAAGTTAGGTCGAATCCAGCCGGATCGAAGGAATTTTTTGTGAGTGTTCGATCTGTGATTAATAATTAACAAACTAGTCGAGTAATTTCACAAAAAATAAATGAATATCACGGTGGTGAAACATCCTGATCTTATCACGTTTATAGACAAAATAGGACCTTATGTCTAAGTACTTAGTTTTCTTTACGTGCCTTTATTTATGTATCTTTGTATTATTTACAGATGGAGCACTGTCCAACATGATTTGAGGAATGCGAGAGTGCCGGCGTAATAATTTCTGCGTAAGTGCGTATTTATGTCACTAAGCTTTTTATTAGATACTTTTAATACTGGTTGTAAATCAATGCCTCGTTTTAGCAATTAGATTATTTACTTGTCCAATATAAGTTGATACCTTGTTACGCACATTTGTGAACGTTTAGTAGTTATAAACTGAAGTTTCATAACTCTTAGAAAACAAAATGGAGTCCGCTGGGAAAGGATAAGGCTAGCTTGGCGGACTATTTCCTCAAACCCTTTCTTTAGTGTAGACCCGTTACCCGTAGTGGGACGTAAAATGGGGTTGTTGACTACTTGACAGTAACAGAGTCTAAGCTAGAGACGTCAATTAGCCTTGCAATAACATATTGCTATTATCTATGCGAGAATAGCAGTATGTCGCGCTTTATGTAGCTCTTGCGCTTGCGCGCCCTGTCGTGTTACTGGTGCACTCTCGAATAGTGTTATTTTGACGTAAAATTTAGGATGCTTTTTCCTCTCTTTTTTACGTATTTATATGAAAATATAAAATTTCCTGTAATAAATTTGAATAACGAACGACATGAAGTGATAAAAAAATTATATACAATATGGATCAATTCAATGGTCTAAACTAAATTATAATGACAATGACATTAAGCACAACGTCTATTTAAAAATGCAATAACCCGATAAAACCATATTATGCATTAATTTTGCAAGCACAAGCGTGATATCAGTTTTCATTAATTTAGTTACCGGTTAAGGGTCACAGTAAATTGGTTAAATGTAGCAATGTCAGTAGACGATTGCGATTTGATTTACGTTGGCATAAAAAGTTGAAAAACCAGATCAAGTAGGTACTTACGCGGTTTATAAATGTAAAACTAAATCAGTTTGCTTGTTATTCCATTTATAAAGTATCTAACTGCTTAAGGTAATATATCATGTTTTCGTATAAAACTGTTTAACCGACTTTATAAAAAAGGAGACGGTTCTCAATTCGACTGTATTTTTTTCGACTATATGTACGTTACGCGATTACTCCGTATATTATGTGAACCGATTTCGTTGATTCTTTTTTTTTTTTTTTTTTTGAAAAGATGCGCTTCAGTACATTTAAATTTGAAGAAAATATTCCACTTCTAAGGGTGCAAACTAGGGGACGAATCCGGTTTGGTGCACTTTTTTCAATAAAACTTAAATAGATGTAATTTCACGAACTTTTGAAGTCAGATTAAAAAAAAATTTGCTATTTCGCTTCCAGTTCCAGTTTAGTACTAAATAAAGAAAAAATTTAGTTTTTACGGCATTATCAAAATACATTCAATTAGATCCAAAAAACGACTTTTTGGAGAAAATATATTTCATAAAATTGTTTTTATATCATATTTAATACCAGGATTGCTCATATCACAGCATTTCTATTAATAAAAATAAACATTTCGAGACGGATGTGCAAAACTTTGAAACTAGGTCCTGTCACGGTACCTTCATAAAGAATATTTTTTACGACTACAATATTCTTATGTTTGGTAATTTATTCATATTTATTCGAGAACATAGTCTTTTGTTAGGGTTGATCCACATTAACCATTGAGCAAGCTTCAACACGCAGGTTGAAAATTTAGAATAGAATAGACACCATTTATTACCAACGCCACAACACAAACATACGGAGTAAGAATTTAAAAAAAAAGATAAAGCTAAATTAAAACAAATATAAAATAGAATAAATAAAAAATATGAAGAAAAAAAAAGAAAATCTTTGTAATAGGTAATGAATAACCACAAAGCAAAAATATTAAATAGTCAAACTATTGTGTACTAAGTAGAGATCATGTGTGCGGCTGTGCCGTAAGTAAAAGGATCCACTCAGCTAATGTCATCCGAGCCGAGAAAAGGCTGTGATTTTCAGTGGACCCTAAGATTTGGAACATAAATGTCAAACTTGACGTGCTCTTGACTTTTTACTAAAACAACTTGCTGCTTTTTAGAGCTTTGTCCTATAACAAGGTATAAGGTTTTCGGGTTTGTTACACATTGGGAATGACACTGTGTTTTTTTGGATATAAATCGCGTATATTATTAGTTTTTTCAAACAAACCGACGTTTCGGGTTTTTTACGGGTTTTTATTCGTAATATCAAGTGACGGGACGAACACGTCAAGCGCCTCATGGCAAGCTACACACCTGTCCATAACAGTGACAGTGCCACTCAGAGCTTTAAATCGCAAAGATCTGAGGGGCACTGCCACTGCGCCCGTTACCCTGAGACATAAGTTGACAAGTCCCATGTGCCTGTAATTTCACCAGCACCCTTACCCTTCAAAACCGGAACACAATAATGCTGACGTTACTGCTTGGCGGCAGAAATAGGTAAGGTGGCAGTACTTCCCTGGACGAATTCTTTCACAAGGAGCTCTACTGCTACTAAAATCTCGCCTCATGATCTCCTTTGTTTTTTTCTCCATACAAACTTTCATCCCCTATTTCACCCCTTTTAAGGTATAAAGTTTTCTTTTTTTGTAATTTCTTTCTTTGTGACATAAATTTCTCCTAGGTTCCATTTATCTCTATACCAAAATTCATCAAAATTGATTTAGCGGTTTAGGCGTGAAAATGCAACAGACAAACTTACTTTCGTATTTGGATTATGCTTAATTATTATGTACCACTAAAAATTGCATTCTCACGCTCCACACCCACGAAACAGCCTAAACCATGTAGGCACATACATGATTTTGTTGAAACACATAAATTGTTTCAAAAGTAGTACAACCACTATCACACACCGAAATAATATCACGAAGTCCCCGAAACAACATACTCTTTGTTTGCAAAGTGCAGGACATCGTGAAACTACATTGAGCTTAAAATCGTATACACGAAGTATCTTAACTTTCATACATATTCCATAACAGCTACGAGTCTTCGTGAAGCTTCGGTTTTACAGTCGTCCCAATTCAAAAGCCATCAATATTTGTACAAAGCCTACAAATAGCAAATTCAAGTGTTCCAGATAAAGCGGCCATTGAAGTGTTGTTTTACGAACTTGTCGTATGAAATCTATTAAACTGTTAAAGCACTGACTGATACCAAATCGTAAAGTTGTTATTATACATTTATATACGCGTAAATATGTTACTAACATGTACAATAATAAAAGATGAAATGCATACGACCATTAATTACACCTCATTGTATACACAATGGGTATACATAATCAAAAGAATCACCAGCTTATGCTGACAATGTTAAACCAAATACGGTTAGTCCTCAAACAGCGGAGTCGGTACAGTTGCTTAAACTTAGTGATTTAGGGGGTCACCATACTTGTCGGCACAGAATCGCATAGCCGATCAGAAAAAGCTTTATGTATTGTATAATAATAAGATTAAAAGTGACGCTGTACGGTTCGGCTCAAGCTGATTCTGCGTTTATAAGTGTGGTGACTCCTTTATACGTATTATTTTTGGTACTGGGTTTTTATATTTCAGAACGATTATCGTAATAGTTAAGAAAATGAAACTATTTTTACCAATAATAGTCGTTTCATTTTCTCACCATAAAGGAACAGCTCTAACTTTAAATAAAGACTAACATTATTCGAGTAATTGAAGTTCGTCCTAGGCCTATAATTACGCTCACCAGACCCTCGCCCTCTCGGACTAGTCTTAAATAAAAACAAAGCAACTCTTGGTGTTAAGTAGCAAATGGTATTGTCCAATATTTTTGCTTAGGTGCGGGTCGGGCGCGTGTCGGGTCGGGACCGCGCTCGGTGTGTTGTCGTCCACATATGTCGACACTTAAAAAATATTTTTCAGAAAAAAAGTTAGAATATTCAGAAAAAAATTATATGGATATATTTCCATCATCCAACAGCATAATTAAGTGCTAAAATAACGTATTATGTTTTGTTTGTGTGTATGTATTCAATAGTGAAATGTTGTACGAGAACACTATTAATAATAATAATAACAACGCACACACTCAACATAGCCCCGCACTAGGGAAACGCTGTGTCGCGGGTGCTTTGGACACATATAGACAACCACAACTTACACCCAAACTCACGAAAGAAACAAATGTAGGTCATACAAATATTTCTCCCGGCCCGGGAATCGGAACCTGGGACTTCTGCGTGGCAGTCCGGCATGATAACCGTTCGGCCACGGAGGCAGTTTAATAACATTTTTCAGTCTCACAATAATAAAGCCTTACCAAGTAAATATATTTGCAGTTCATAAAATTCGTATTTGCTGAGTTTATAAATATGTAGTGTATTTTACAATAATTTTTAAAGTAAAGAATTCTCAGTTGCCCAACTTACAGTAAAAGTTTCGTAGCAGTCCATTGGGAATCTTCTAATTACCAAAAGGTTGCGTACTTTTGAGGCTCATATGTGATCGAGTGGGTTTGAGTTATTTAAAAAGTTTTGGTAGGTCAAAATCACAGCAAATCTGTATCACATTCTCTCACCAATCTTTTATGTATTACGTAACCATTATTCCCCTCGTAATTAAGTCGTATTAAGTTTGTAAATGGAGGAGATATTGTTTTTCAAAATTTTCTACATAGAAGAGAAGGTAAACGTACCGAATGCTGTTGTGTATCTTTTGCGCTTGCGGTAGCTCGCGCACACAAATGATCCATTTTCGTGAGAAATGCCATTTTGAATTTGGAAATATACCATACACGCTAAAAACAGGTTGAATTATGATAAAAAATTTCATAGGAATGACTGGCCACATGTACCAAAACATTTTTTTAAACGAAACAATTCAAGTAATTCTATTTTTCAAATTAAATGTTCTGGTATATGTGCCAGTGGTTTTATTATGATTTTTTTTTTATTATAATTCAACCTTTCCTTTGCATTTCTCTAAATATGTCCTGTATAGATTGCCAAATAGTCACCCTCGTCAGACACTATCATGTTCAATATTATTTTTATCGTAATTAAGTAAGGGGTATGATCGTATTCAGCTTTCATTACCAATCGCATGTCTGCCTTTTTTACACATAAATATAACTCATTGCTAGAACCAGTTTGACACGAGCTAAATCGAAAATTCGTTAATAAAAATGAAAGTAAATTACATTGCTACTCCGCGAACCAAGTGAAGGTTAAATCGTGCAAAATAGCTGCGTTTGTGTTAAACTTTTTCATGCAGCCAATTTTAACACCCTCTCTCTGTAAAAAATAAATAACGCAAACATCGACACGAGTTTTACCTCTCTACGAAGACATGTTGATTGTTCGACACTCGGCGGAAGAATGAGCTTGCTCATAACAGGAAATTTAAATTAGGAATTTTTTTTAACATGTATTTCTGCAAAGTAACGCCTGAATTCACCTGAATGTATATTTAGGTGGATTCAGGCGAATGTAATATTGAAAATTACGGCAGTTAGAAGAGGGGGCAGTATTATCTAACTGAATATAAATACGAAAACATTTACTAGTGTTTCCGAGTCACCGATTTAAACTTTCACGATTTTCACACAATCATCATCAAACTTTACAGTTGCACTCTAGTCGGTGGAGCATTTTCTGGACATCTCTCTTATAAGCCCCTTGACCTCCTTATATGACATGACATCGGCCTTTTCCTTTATTTGATCTCTAGGGCGCAGGCGCCGTTAGGGCGGAGGCGCAGATCTCTTCCCCTTTTCCTCTCGATCTTTCCCTCCAAAATGGTCTTAAAGAAGTTGTCGTGTCGTATCAAATGTCCAATCATTTTCCCGCGTCTGTACGCTGTAGTATTCAGGATCGTTCTTTTCTCGTTTGTCATTCTCAATACTTCCTTATTGGTTTTCGTTTCCTCCAGCACATTATTTGATTTTAAATTCGGAACAGATTAATGTATAAAAACATATTTTATTTACTTCGACGTTTTCTATTTATAATGAAATGGAGATTTTATGGTTTTGCTTATTACTGGAGAACAATGATTACTTTACAAATGTCTTCCATAGAAAATATTTGGCTTTAGTCGGTATTATTGATTTTTTAAACAATGTAAGAAGATCATATTTTATACAATAAACAATGAACGACAAACAATTTAACGTTTGAAATTTGTTACATGGTCCAAATAAATTTCATGTACCTGCACATTGGTACAGACGTAACCACAATAAAATACAATGGTCACAAAAACTGTAACCATCTATTTGTTAGTGAAAGTTACAGTAATGTCGACATATCTTTAATTTAAAAATGTAATTCGATTTCCTATCAGTCATATAACCTGTGATCGAATAATGGATCGAGTACCGCCTACTTCGAATAAACAGTCTTATTATACTAAGAATATTGCAATTAAGATAACAACGATTTGCTAAACAAACTTCTGTTCAAATTCTGAATGCTACGCCTATGCAATTAGAACTGCTTTTGGGTATTAAGGCAATGCCCACTTAATTAACATTTTCATGTTTGATGTAATAAAATCGAAATTAATTCAGTACAAACTTATAAAATTTGTGAATAAAATGGAAAGGTGTAGGCATGGTGTTTGTTATTGGGTAAGCAGTATTTGTTAAGAGGAAGTATACACACCTGTATTGCCGTAGGTGGGCTTCCAGTTTCACCAATTTCCGTTTGCCGTTGATCTGAACGCTCACTATCCAATGTTGTTCACAGGTGTTTGAAATAAAACGTAGGTTTCAAATTTTTTGATGGCAAAGGCAAAGTTGCTGTACTTTAAGCGACGGGTGGCAGTCGAAGCGGTTAAGTTGATAGCGTGAGTTTTTTTGAGCTATTAAAAAGTTCGATGAAAAGATACGGTGACTATTAGTCAGTAGCATATTTGACACGGTGTAAGTACTTTTTGTAAATGTACAATGGAATTTTGAAGACGTTCGCTTCAAGATAAAAGATTCTAGTTTGACAGGGTTTATCGATAATCTCTTGAGTAATAATATCTAATTTTGAACGACATCGACACGTGTTCATAAAACAGAATCAGCCACGCCTATATAATATGCTATTTGTCAAAATTCTTTGTTGAAAATTGTGCTTTGCGTCGTTTACACATACACATGATTTTTTCTTTCACTTTTGTTAAACTTATTGTATTACAATGTTCAACAGATTCGTTAAGACCAGGATTTTGCTTTACCACTATTAAACTTCAATCTCTAATACCGAACCTGTACTTGGTTTACAATTACATTAAATCCTTTTCAAAGGGCAGCTCTGTAGGACATGGCGCGGCCTTTCATTTCGTCACACAGGCTGCGCGTGCGCCGATTGGGCCGCATTCCAGACTCACCGAATGCAACGTCTACTTGTCTAAACTGCTAACTGTTGTTTTGATAAAGATTTATAGTCTGCCTTTATTTGTAATTTGTGGAACGCTGGATTACCTTTGGAAGATTAGCATATACATATTCGCAGGTGTGCTTTTTTCTCGTATAAATGTTTCCGTTGACAATTTACCATTTTGTAACATGTTGTCAAAAAGGTATGGTATAACATAAATTTCTACTTTCCGCCTTTTAATATTGTTTCAACAGTCGTCAGTATGGGTTTCGAAAGTCAGCGTTTTGAATTTAAAGTTTCGCTTATATTTATCGTATGTGGATGTGTCAATTTGTATAACATGGTTTTTGTAAATTAATTTGCTATTCGGATGATTAATTTCTTCATCTAGCTTAGTATTGGTATTCGATTTGAATTATGCGATGAAAGCAAATTGGACGAGCTGTTAACCACGCTTTGACCTCATAATCATAATGTCGATTTGTTTTATTCACTCTGATGCGCTAAATTACTCCACAATTGAGTTATTACACCGCTATTTAGAAAGGTCTACAATGACTTTTATTACCTGTGGTTTATGATAAAAAACTGAACGATCGCGTATCGTTTGGCAAGGAAAAAGTAACTTTCGCTGTTTACTGTCTAATTTTTATTTCGTCACGATCTCATCGTTCGCTTTGGGTGCATAAAAACATTCCAAACTTCTTTATTGGTGAAGAAAGTCTACTTAATGAAAAAGCCTTAAATTAACAAGAGAAAGATTTCATAATGTTTCGTAAAGAATGTCATATAAAGAGAATTCGATACAATTGTTGCAATCATTCTTATCTTTTAAATTAAAAATGATTGCCCAAGATGTCTGTGGAACTTTGTTGTGAAACCTTATGGATGGATATAATGGTGTCGATTTTCTCACCTTTATCGGTTTCTGTTAAGAGTTAGACAAAAAAGTCGATAGTCGTCTACTGTGTTCATTTAACGCTTTATTTTATTTTATAGCAAAATTTTTTTGATTTATTGTGCTCATTAAGTTTGGAAATAACTTCTGAACCGTTAAGGAAACTAAATACGGCAGTAAGTCATATTTTCTAGCGGATGTTGATATATCCTTGCCGGTTTTTATAAGGTTGTCTTTATTTCATTAACAAGTCTGTTTAGTGTCCATCAATGACAACAGATTTACACACATTTACATAATTAATGCTATGTTGTATACGAATGTAAAGGTTTTCGTGTTCTCGTAAAGATAACAGTATGGTACACGTTGCAGGAAGTGATAATTAATGGTACAACAAAATTAGAATCTACTTATGAAATCAACTGTAACCAGTGTTACCAGATGTTTACGATTCTTACATTTATCGTAACTTGTAGTAGTAACTTAGCACCTAAACCAATTTTCGTAACTTTTGAAAACATGAGATTTTTTTTAAATTCAATCATATTTTGTTATTATATGTCCCAAATAGTTGGCTCAAACAAAATTAAATAAATCAATTACTTACTTTAAATCTTAAACAAAATTAGGTTAAATCTTGAGTTTTCTTGAGCGTAAATACTTTTTATTTTTAAGATTTGTGGTTATCTACATCTATCTTTTACAGTTAGAAATTTTAATTAAAAACGACGACAGTGTAATTTTTCCAGCAAAAATTTAACTTGAAGGTAACGAAACGTAAAGGGCCCTGGCAACACTTCTGTAACACCTCGTGAGTACCAAATATAACTAGGACGACATTCTCCAAAATGCCTGTTTTATTCGAGTAGTAGTAGTTAAGAACGTTCCGAAGTGGATTGCTTAATGAGTTCGACAAGTGCACAGATGGTGCAACAATTATTCCAACATACCACACTCCTGTAAATTGTCCATAACGGTCATATATCAGGTATCGCTGTCAAACTATTAACAGTATAAATCAAGCAATTGTAATCATTATTTTGACTTCACTGATAATAACGCACATTCGAAGCCTCAGTGGCTTTATACCGAGGAATTTTTAAGTGATGTTGATGAAATAAAGAAGCCTTATGAGAATATTTATAATGATATAATTGTATTCAAATAAACGTGGTAAGATAAAAAATGGCCTCGTCGACTTGTTAGCGGTTGCGTGCGACGAGGTCGCACAATCTCGTCGCTTTCTCACGCCCCGGTAGAAAAATGTGAGCAGATCTTTACTGGGTGTATTTTTTTCGGTTTTTCCCAACATAATAGTAAATTCAGATCCTGATTATTAATGGAAATATACTTGGTGTCGTTTCGTTTCGGATATCCAACGCTATTGATAGCCTTTTAACCCTCTCGTGCTGCTCTTGGGATGTGTGAAAATTGTTCGCAGTTTTTAAACATTGTAGTGTTTTATGATATCCAGTGACGGTGACACGTTGTGCACCTGGTGATAAGCGATACGCCTGTCTATAGCAGTTATTGCCATTCAGAGCTTTAAATTATAACGATCTGAGGGATGTTGCCACTGCGCCTGTCCTCCTGAGATATAAGTTGACAAGTTCCATGTGTCAGTAATTTCACCAGCATCGTTACACTTCAAAACAGGAAAAGAATAATGCTTACAGTACCGCTTGGCGGCAGAAATGATACAAATGGCAGTACTAACCTGGACAACATCACAAGGAACTCTGCTATTAAACAATTAAAAGTGATATGAAGTAGCTTCAAAGTTGTTTAACAAACTTGGACCTGGATATTGGATATTTACAGGTTTTTCAAGATAATAAAATAACAAATACACAGGACACGAAAGTATAAGAATGAGTGAAGAAATCCTTCTACAAGTTTTGAGATTCGAGAGATTGTAATTTATCTCTTAGTTTAAATGTGAGACATATACGTGATTTATGTCTTCCGTTCACCTATTACATCTAAAGTCGTTCCAATTCGTTAACGTTCGGTAAACTATGTCTGTTTTTCTGTACAATAGGTTCACCTATTACTTTGACGAAAGAATCGACCGCCTAGCGTTCCGCCCCACCTACCGCCCCCTTTTTATCTACTATACTTTACAAATGTTAACCAAACTTTTTAAGGTGACATTTTGTTTATATTAATTGACATTTTCTACTCGCATTATCAATATTTTCCTTATAGCTAATTAAAACGCAATTTTGTATGGTTTGGACAACTATGGTTTCTATTTTTTTAATTTGATACTGCATTTTCTACAAGTCTAAACACTTCTAATTTGTCTATGACATACTTCGCACACTTAACACGTTAATAGTGTTGTCCAAATTTGAGAGGTTCTCGCATATCGATAAAACGAGGTCAACAGTGTTAGCACCTATTACTAAATGACACACCTTTCTTCCTTTAGAAAGTTTTGAACAAACAAAAGTGCGTAGTTTAATGAAGCTATTCTACAAATTAATGATACGTGACGAACAATATACTATCATTTATTAAGACGACAAGATCTGTATCAATCTTAAGTTATTCATGACGATGAGAATCGTTTCGACTGGTTTAAACGTACTATAACTTACGTAGGAGTAAGTTTTGTTCGGATATTGTAAACTTAATTGGTAATTAAATTGAGACTTTACAAAATGTTGGTGAATGTTTATTTCAAAACACTTATTTTGAAGAGAATATGGAAGTTTGCAGAATTGATGTCGAGCTTAATTTCTGTTACTTGTTTTATTCTTTTCTTGATTTGAATGCTGGACCGTTTTATCAAATACACGTGAATAAAATTAAATTAATTTCATAATCATCTTGTTTATCTTACTCGTACTACATATAAAAAAAAAAAAAAAAAAAAAAACCTATTGTACCTTCGTATCGTACAAACAGCACTGCTGACCAACGCTTTAAATATTGTCCATAATATTAATATAGAGTAGAATCCATCATTGTATGTCTATGTCATCTCAGACAAAAACAATGAAAGCAAGTATTCAAGATAAATGAAGTTGCTTTTCTCAGGTCTAATTTCTCCCTCAAGCACTTCACTAAACGATGTCCTCATTCCAAGCAGATGTTCTTTCCACGTCTTTAAACGGTGAACCGCGCTCTCTAATCACCGTCTTCGTAGAGCCATAAATCATTTTTCCCACTACAAAATAATTATAAGCAAATACACAGTTCACTAGATACCGATCTTTCAATCAGCTGTCAAGCCAATTTTCGTAGTAGAAGCGTGGGCGCAGATTGCATTTTTGATCGATATGTTACGTAAATGGTGCAGCCACTTGACTGTCGGTTAACTGTTACTTTAGTAACTAAAAACAACAAAATTCATGCTTTTGGATGTTTTAAGATTCTTCAGTTTCATACGTAACATAAAAATAATGGGTAAAAAATATCTTGTACGAGAATATTTCAAAAACTTTGATTTGGCCAGACTACAACATAGTCAAGTATAAACGTGTTCATAACATAGCAGTGTCTAGACTGTACGTAATTTTTTTAATGGATTAATAAGTATAGAAGCATTACTAAGATTTTTTATAAAGTATGTTGTGTACAATGGAATTGTAACTTTGACCTATGCTTTTTTTTTACTTGTAATGTCTTTACATTTGTCAAGTTAGCTCTACCGCCGTCGTTGCAAAATCTGTCACTGTTTTATGTCGATCAGTTTATCTTATGAATGAATTTATTGATCTTTATCTGATATTAATTTGTTGATACATTTATTATTTTGAGATGTATATACTTTAATAATGTTTATATTTGTTAATTTTTTGGACTGGATTGGTTATTTGTGCTTATTAAAGCCTGTACGAAATCGGGCTAGCAAATTGTTTGAGCACGTGTCCGATATTGTTTTTTTTTGGAGTAGTATTTAGCTAAAAAAACAAGCTATGTTTTATTTTTGTAATGCTTAAATAAAGAATTTATTATTATTATTGGCTTCTATTCCATTGTTAGACGAATATCCAAATGCAAAGTTCATTATACTGTGTCAAACAATTTCAGTGTATTAAAATTACAGAAACAACATTTTAGAAATGCTTTAGGTTTTAAATTATGTTGGTATGATGTCTTTTTTCATTCGAAAACGAATATGTAATACTATAAATGCTCAGTCAAATGTGTAAATCAGGTATCGGTAGAATCCAGCTATTAATTCCAGTCATCGCCCGAACCACCAAAGGAGCTTTCCTGAGCTAGAGTTGTCTTTACTTTCGGCTTTAGGACCGAAGCCGAACTTCGAACTTTTTAAAAACGTCCACTACCATCTTACTTATTTCTGTCGCCAAACAGTAACGTGAGCATTACTGCGTTCCGATTTGCAAGGGTAATGGTGGTGGTGTTATTACAGGCTTGTCTACTTACGTCTCAGGGTGACTCAAAACTTCACGATTTAAGGCTCTGTGTGGTACTGCAACTGCTATGGATAGACATGTTACTTACCACCAGGGGCTGTTTGTGTCACTTAGTATAATATAAAAAAGGTCTTTAAAATGAGTAAAGTACAGCAAGTGCCTGCGAGCTTTTGAACATCGAATACAAACGAATGAGTCAAGAGCTTTTGTTTGCAAAATTTTTGCTAATAAAAGTATGTAGTAAAAAACAAAAGCTGTCTCTTTAAGTGTCGCACATTTGAAGGTCTGCGGTTAGCTTCTTAAACTTCTTTTTCATAACAAGTCTCTGCCTTTGTTATATCAATCGTGTGTGTTCGTGGCAATATCAGTTTCGTTAAATAATTCACTTTGAAGGAAAACCATTTGTAAATAATAAAAATTCAATTTCTTGTTATATTTGTAAAACAACTGTTCAGGCTGTTTTGAACTGTTGTTCCAGAGTATTAGTGTTTCTAAATGCTGAAACGTAGAAATTTCTAATGCCCGGTTTCTGAAGTTGTCAGTTAAATTCTAAATAGTTATTAAGGTAAATGTCGAGTCCTTAGGTTTTCGCGATTGTTACACATAGGAAATGAAACTATTTTTCCGGATTTAAATCGCGTATATTTGTTTTTTCAAACAAACCGACGTTTCGGGCCTTTTACAGGTCCCGTGGTGACGGTTGACCATCGGTTCATTTCCTATATTAAGGTAAAGTTATGTAGAGTTTAAACGTCAGTTAAATCTACCTGCGTTTCTGAAAACGCAACGAATGGTTTGTAACTGTAAGTTACATTTATGCTTAGTAAGTAGTTATTTTATTTGCCGTTAGATGGATATGTTTGAAGATAACCAGTCTAAAATGAATTTATTTGGTTGAATTCGTTATTATGTTAGTTTTGTTTGTAGTAACATTTATTCTGAGGGTAAGTAAGTAACTTAATAATGCTGCATTTATAAAATATATAAGTAGAATATTTTTTTATTCCATCTGTGGCTGTATAAGTGACTTCTTTGTCAAAATTCGGCTTTTGTTTAGAAGTATTGTGGACAAAAACCGAAGATGACGAAATCTGAATTCAAAGCGATTTAAAACTCTACACAGAATGAATGTTCATTGCAAATAACTTGAGTCCTTCGCAAGGATGGTTAATGATAACATCGTCAGGTGAATTTATTTAAAAGGCACGCCGTCGCGTAGGAGCATTCGAACAGTGGTACAATAAATTGCCCATTGAGTAGGCTCGAGATTATTGATAATTTTGACATGCAACTCTGGTTTATAATGGTCTTTTGATGAACAAGCCGGTTTTTCTTGATGTTGAAAGGTTTGGGTAATAAAAAGTTACCCTTCACGTGATTTTACTTTACACGAATCTTTTGAATAGGGTACTTTGTGTGAGATGGGCTGATGTAACACAAATCGATACTTTGTGGGAGTAAAAAATAAAAGTGAACGGCTGAGTAAGAAGGTTCATAAAATCTCTCACAGATGTCGCTCACAGCGTCGAAAGCCGAAAACTCATTGCAATGATCTATACCAGACACAGAAGAATTTCGTCTATTCGGTTAACTAACTTAACCTGTTGCTCAGCTGGAAGAGCGATGGAGACGGAATCCCGTAGTCGCAGGTTCATGTCCTGCCGGGTTGATAGAATTTTTGTTTGTGTTCAATCTTTGTATTTAATGATTTAAAAAATTAAAACCAAATTAAAATGTTTGCACAACGAATAAACTACACAAAAATTACAAACGCTTTATATGTTTAATCAAATATGCTAACTTTTTAACGAATCTTCAAGTTGGCAGATCGGAAGAACATGAAAATTTAATTCAATGACAGCAATAATATTTTTTTGTTAAATTTTTAGACGATTATTAATCGCGAGTATTAATTCTTTGTTGAAAAGTGAACTCGTCGTTGACACTCAAAAGACACCCACGGGAACAGTAGATTCAGAGATTTCGTTTCGATTCGTTTTTAAATACCAATACCAAAAATTTATGGCTTTTATTTTAAGTCATTTTTTAAATAAACATCAATAAATCATTCATTTGTACGCGCCTCACCGTACAGTTAAACCTCTAGGAATGCAGAATTAGCAACTGCTTTATAATTCAGATGTAAAGGATTAATAAACGCGGTTGAAAAATAAAGCAAGAAATCTTAATATCACAAAGTACAACGTCTACTATATTTTATTGGGAACCTTTTTATTTATTAATGCGCGCTACATCTCCATGTTATTTCTCGCAGTCCTTTTTTAATAGTTACGACCGGATATATATTAACATTATCTAAATGTACATCATAAACGGAAACTTATGGACTTATTAATATTTATAGCGTAGCGAAACATCTGGCTGCGATTAAAGAATGAGAGTCGCATTTATAATCGTTTCAATACATTTGTAGCGATAAATTTTGCGGACTTTTTACAATATTGCAAACTGTCTACCAGTCCGATATTAACCTAAAGGTGCGTTCTATAAATATTAGTATAGCCATGGGAGCTAATGAAACCGAAATGATAATGAATAGTTGAAAAAAAAAAAAACTTTTTTCTTTTATTAATCGAGAAATTTATTGCACTATCAGGTGTCAGAGAAAAGAAATATACCTACACTTGTGCCGTACGGCATGTGGCACCACGCGCTTGCCAAACTATGGTAAGCGCGCGCAAGCACAAACGTGTGGATGGTGTGTTTGGATTGGCTTGGGTGAGCTTGCATTTGTTTGCCGCCGATCCGTTCAAGTGCCGGTTTTTGAGCTTGCGGCAAGTCTTTGTCATGTATCCATACGGCTGTGCTAGTTAGTTTGAAAACTGTCGACATATAGAAGTTTCTTTTCTGCTACATTGGGATGATGGATATGCCGTATAATATTTAAAAAAGATGACGCTGTACTGTCTTTATAGACATGATTGTAAGGTTTTATACCTTTGCCTTTTCCTTAGCGGAAAGAATTTAAAAGCTACTATTATAATCTAGGAGTGATAGCTTTCCGTGGGTAACTGGTCAAACGAGACTATTTTATTCTTTCTGGAGAGCTACCAAGCAGAACTCTGCATTTAACTGCCTCCGTGGCCGAACGGTTACCATGCCGGACTGCCACGCAGAGGTCCCAGGTTCGATTCCCGGGCCGGGAGAAATATTTGTATGACCTACATTTATTTCTCTCGTGAGTTTGGGTGTAATGTGTGGTTGTCTATGTGTGTGTCCATGGCACCCGCGACACAGGGTTTCCCTAGTGCGGGGCTATGTTGGTTGTGAGCGTTATTAAAAAAAAAAATAAATAAAAATTTGGAATCCGAAGCATAAGGAACATAAAGACAAAAAGAAGTAGCAGATGCGCGTTTCCTTTCATCTTACTTCTTTTTATAATAGAATAGGTTAAGCCGAACGTAATAGCAGACAAAAAATTCGACGTCCGCCATGTTTACCTCTCTGGAGCACACTAGTGCACTTGTTCTTTTAAGCGCGACGTTTGTCTCACCTAATTTGAAAAACGTTTGTAAACGTTTGAGGCTTGCGGTAAATGGCAAGCGTGTGGAGTCGGCATTGGGATCCCATCAATAAGGTAGAGAACCGAACCAGTAATACTTACAGCCACGACAGACTCAATCTTCTTTTTCGTAGCAATAAATAATAAGTATGTTTGCTGACGTGTCTCGCTCTCAAGACCCTTCAATCTACAATTGGAAAAGCGTTGAACGTCCAATTAACATGAAATGTACTAAATATAACATTACATGCTTCAGGCACAAAGAATTTTTTGAAAAAATAATTTGAATTATATAATTTTTTTCATAATTTTGACAGCCTCTGTGGTCGAGTGCCTTGCACAACGGTTTTCATGGTGTCCCATCTCTGATTCTATCGATCCCCGGGAGGGTCAATGTAGTAACAAATTTTTCTATATAATATATAGGTATGTTGACAATATTATTGTCTCGGGTCTGAGTGCCCAAGATGCTGGCAGCGTCCCCTCTTTGTATAGCTACGCTAATACGTTGGGCAAGGTGGCTGCAGGCCCTTGGGTTTCCCAAACAGTCTATTATTATTATAATGATACTGGGAGTTTACGTGATCATATAGGAATATTCTGGATCGGAATCACGATTTAACGTCTTAGAATGTTAAAGGACCGTCCACTGCAGATTTTATTTGATCAGTCCATCACATAGGTGACCTGCGCAAGACGCTCACAACAAGATGCTCCATGGAGTCAATATTCCTTCTTGAGACGGAAATAGGACTCGTATAGAAATATTCTTTTCATATTGTTTTCAGTTTTAGAAGCATATTGAATTCATTCACAGGATTTTGATTTTCATCAAATGTGCTCGTATAGATTAAATCAATCGGCACTGCAGATGTTTTCATTAGTTTCGCTATTCAGATCGATTTGATAACTATCAGTACAATCTTTAATCAAGGTTCATTTTAAATCTTGGATATACACTTTTACACTTTCTTATATTTTACTGTTCTTAAAAGCTAGTATAGGGATCAGAACAAGTCCCTGCAAATTATACTTGTCGCTTGTAACTGGCTGGCTCTTCTTCTCAATAATTTATAACTTTTAACTTTCTAAACCCTAAGGTTATGTCGAACGGTTTGCTGTGCTATTACATTGGTTTACATTAAATCTACATATTACTGGATTTACGAGTAGAGACATAAACAGGTTTATGTCAATTGTGTGTTCTTGTTGCAGCTAAAGTTTCGTAAAAGTATTTAATGGCAGACGAATAAAATGTGTAAAGGAATAGTAAAGGAACCTAGAAATACGTAAAATGGAGTATGTTTCATGATTATATCAAATTTGGAACTGGATTTTTTAAGCACACTCATAGCTCTGCACTAGGGAAAATCTTGTATCGCCATAAACACACACACGGAAGAAAAAAAAACCTAAATAGAAGTGCCTTAAGACTGGATTACTATCGGAACCGATATCGCCAAAACTAGCACATTCTCAATTTGAAACACTACAAAATCTTCATATGGTCTGGTTGTAGTTTCAAATTTAAAAAGAAATAACAAATTCTCGATTGTTAATATAATTTAAACTTTACCCTGTTGGCATATCGTCAAAAGTTCAATACCATCAACACCTATTATTACAAGTTACGACGTTTTGATATTATATTTAAATTTCAATCAAAGTGCTGCCATCTATCGGTTCATTGTTGAACGACGAGGAATTGGAGTTATTTATAGGGATTATCAATTTTCTACTCTAAAACAGCACAATAAGGCATTTTTCTAGGATTTTAAAGAATTGACACAACCATACCATACAAACCGAAAATATCAGACTGAGCTCAGATAGGTCGTTCCAGACTTATAGTTGGCACGCTTCCGACACTAACTAACCACTGCTACTGTGTTTATTGTTTTATGGACACACACATTGACAACGACAAATTACACCCAAACTCACGGGAGAAATAAATATAGGCCATACAAACACTTTTTCCGGCCCGGGACCTCTACTTGGTAGACCAGCGTGGTAACCGTTTCGCCACGGAGGGAGATAAACTAAACAAAAATACGTTAATAACGCGTGCGAACACAAAATAAATTGAGGGCACTCATAGAATTTTGTTTACATAGACGCTTTATCGTTGCATCGCGACAATGAAAACGTGAAACATCTTAAAATAAACAACAAAACTGAAAGCTGTAATGCAACCATAGAATTTCAAATTTAAACATTTATTCCTCAATTTCCAAAGATAATAGCGTATGAACACAATAAAACTGTCTTTTACAGCGCCATTTTGCGTTTTACAATCATTCGAAATGATTTCCTCATTCCTTATCAGCGTATCACGTTTGGAGTCAATGGAGCTGCATTCTTCTTAGTGCTAGAACAAAATTACAAGATAGTCGCGAGGCAATAATAGTGTATCCGCTGCTACCTGTTCCTGGATAATGACTGGACTAACTGGAGGTTTTGTGTGGTTCTTACGGCTGTAAAAGGTAGGGTGGGTACGCAGTGATGTCGAAATCATGTCGATCACGTCTATTTGAATTTGATATCGTTATCCACAAGAAAAAGGCAAGGTCAACAGCGTGTCTCGGTGGACGAAGTAAAACTTAGGCGTAATGACGTTACGAATTAAGTTCTACTCTATGTTGCGTTATATTATCTATTTCTTGTTTTTTTTTTTTGTACATTAAGATGTTCCATAATATGTAAATAAATAAAAACGTCTTAAGTAAAAAATGGACCACCTTGCATTGAAATCGAAACCTTAAACCTCAAAGATATTTCCAAATTTCAACGAGCAATAGAATAAAATATAAAAATTAATTTGATTATTTACTTAATATTGAGTCCAACTTACACAACATAAGCATCGATTTCTGTTACAAAAATTACAATTGCATATGGAGTATCGTGCTTCTAGCGCTGGCCCAAACTTTTGGAGACAAATATTTTCTAGACTGTAACACACAATCCATTGGCAAACAATGCAAGAACCGCAGAGCCGAAGATAACAAATTCAGTGCCCGCGTAACACGGAATGAAATGCCCAGCACCACAACTAGGAAACCTCCAAGTAAATACACGTTCAACCTGGAATTAAAGCGCTTTAATCGTATCTGAATTGCGGATAGCACTGAATATGTAGTTACGGGTAAAATGTTAATGGATTATTTCCTTAACAGGTGAGTTCAGGCATGGGAAATGGTCGGTTTATACAGGCATTTCTTGTTTCACACAATGTCTAGTTAATATTCATGCGGTGTCTTTTATTTTTCTTTTTAAAAACGTCTACAGTCCACTGGCTTTGAATAGAGAGCCTATTGTTGCAGTACGCCTACGGACTGTGCATAGTATCACTTGAAACGTCGTTGGTTGGTCTACATACCGCTTTGTGCATCAAGAGTATCTTTTATGGGATTATTTATTGTAGGTTATAGGTAACAATTACCAAAACTAATATAGTTTTCTCATAGGTGGTGCTACGGTACGAAGTCGTTTAAACCTAAAAACAAAGTTCTCGGTACCTCCAATGAACACTACGCCAACTTTATTTTTTGGTCTTGTTCTGTTATTTTTATAAACAGTCAGATATTTACTAATATTATGCTCCCCGAATTTTGTGAAAAAAAAAAAATAAAGAAACAAAAAACAAACAAAAGAACAGGACTAAAAATTAAGTTAGCGTAGTATTTATTGGAGCTATCAATCTGCAACGGGCTCAGCGAAATTTGTAGGGTCTGCTGACGTCGCGATGTCAGCAGATCACTCTCCCACCTGAGCTACAGAACGACGTGTGGTTCCGTAGCTCAAGTGGGAGAGTGGTAACTCGGCTTGGCAAACAGTCGCTGGTTCGAGTTCCATCGAAGGAATTTTTCGTTGTTTGTTTGATTTTTGTAAGTTAAATACTTTAAAAATATGTTTTACGCTTCTTCTTATTCCCATACAATTGGTTTACTGGGAGATTATGGGGTTCGAAAAGACGTTGTGCGTTTCGCGTCGGCGGTCCAAGCGGAAGCTATATGCGCAACATCTTCTTAACTTTTATTGCATGGACATGAAGCTTTTTCTGACCAGCTCAAGCACGATTCTGTATTAGTAAGTGTGGTTACTCGCTAAAGCTTACGAAAATAAATTTAAATTTGGAAAAACGACATTTTCGGTGACTAAAGTAGTCCTTACCAGCTGAAAGTCCTTTTACTTTTTAGAACGCTTTCAAAAAATTTAACAAAAATGCAAACAGCTAATATTAATTTCATTACACGCTATATTTTTTCCTGTAATATGCCATATTTACTTTAGACAGTAATGGAAACAATTTTTTTTTTTTGTGATCGAAATCGCGTATCTTTGTTTTATTTAATCCATAGCAATCGCGAAAACGACGATACTTAAATAGCATTATTAAAATATCTCGCCACCCAAAAACATAGCATATCCTTTTAAGTCCTCATGTACATAAAAATGTACGTAATATGTGAAGTGATTAAGTGATTCAGGACCCTTACTTTCGTTTTTCGTCCGACATCTGTCGGACATACGTCCGAAGCAATTACTGTCAAATAAGTAATGCTCGACCAAATCGAAACAAAATGTCAAGTATGGAGCTTCATTCGCATCATGCGTGTTTTTAATTCGGTTGAGTATTACTTATTTGACAGTAATTGTTTCGGACGGTTGTCGGACGCAGACTGAGAGTAGTATTATTCCTAAGACTCGGACAGTATTATTCCTAAGATCATGAACCTATCGCATTAAAATTTAGCGCTATATATTCTATATTACGTAACATAGGAACAGTGAAACCTGTTGCTCATCGAACCGAACTCGCAACGAAAAATCCGCGAGTAATCAGACCCTGATTTTACGAACACCCACACCCACAAGTCTAAAAAGTGTTACAAATGACGAAGTGTTTTATCCCGGCTGAAAGACCTTTTATTGGTTTAATGTTGGACGTTTGTATTTTGAAAACGTTTAAATTTTTTATTTGTATTTTTGTAGGTCGTATTTTTCTTTATTTCTCTTTTAATTATTTTATTTTATATTAACAATATTATTATTTACAATAATGACGATCATGGTATTCCTTGACATTATATTTCGAATTGTAATATTATGAAATTGATAATGAGAAATAAATGATTTTATTCTATTCTATTCTATGACCATAGGGTATATAAAATACTTGTTTTATTTAAAACTCAGAGCATACTTGCTTGGGCCAGAAGCATGTAATTATATTTAGTACATTTTAATGTACATTGCGCGTTCTTCCCATTGTAGTTTTCTGGGTTTTGGGAGGATACTTTATTTAAAATTTCAACCTTAAAATTAGATGAACTAAGTCGAGTTTCGATCAAATTAATATGTCGTAATTAGACGTGTAATTTAAACCATTACAACTTTATTTCTATTATCTAAATTCAATAACCCAAATGCTAAGGACATATGTATAGAATAAAGTATTTACGTGTTATTAAACAACTTCCATAGTTTAAAAACGTGTTTCTTTATAGCTTGTTTATTAAACACGTTATGCTCAATTTTGTATTAAATGTAAATTGCCGTGTCGATATTCTAGGTAACCACTTGTAATCGATGTTATTTTCACACGTGTGTGAATTTTGCAAAGCTTAAGAACTGTACAGGATGTAACAAAAAACTACGATTGATCACTACAGATGTTTGCGGTCAATTTGGAAATTTCTGCGTAAAACCGAACATTTTATCGCGAATATTTAAAAAAAAAATTGTTTATTATCATGGCTACGATGACCAGCTGAAATACGTTTGCAACTTTATTCTGTTAGATCCTGCACTTGATGAGGAAGAGCTTGCAACGAGCAGACGTTGCGCCGTTTTTAATAAATACAGTGCTAAATGACGTGTTTTATTTTACGTATATAGATATGTTAGTAGCAGTACTGCTCCTTGTGAAAGAGTTATCCAGACAAGTACTGCCACATTATCTATTTCTGCTGCCAAACAGTAATGTTGGCATTACTGCGTTTCGTGAAATTACAGGCACATGGGCTTGTCAATTTATGTCTCAGGGTGGAAGGCACAAAGTGCCTCTTAAATCTTTGTGATTTAAGGCACTGAGTGGCATTGCAACTGTTATGGACAGGCGTATCGCTTACCACCAGGCGCACCGAGTTCCTCGTCACTTGGTATGATAAAAGAAGAAGAAGAAGAAGACAAAATTGGTTTGTTATCATGCCTTTGATGACCAACTGAAATATGATTGCACCTTTTTTGTTACATCCTGCCTGCGATGAGGAAGAGTGTGTGTTGTAGTACTAGTGCTAATAGATTACATGACGTATTTTATATATATATAAGTTATTATTAACGTAATATTTTGTTTAATAATTATTAATATAAGTAATTGAAATAATAATATGTAATACATCATTTAATAATATATAATAATTCGCCGCGTTCGTGGATTTCGTTTTTCTGAAAGGTTCACTAGTACCGAATGCATTTAGCATTAAATCCGCCTTTTGTACCATCATGTCTTGTGGTCACTAAAGTTTTAATAAATAAATCAATAGGAAAGTACTAAAGGCTATTTTTTTATTTTCTAACGCTATCATTTCCGAGACATTCAGCCGGAAAGGGTTTTGGTTAAATGACAGGATCTGCTGTACAGTTTCAGTAAATCTTGTGTCGTTTTAAGTTTTAACCTTTGCAAAGATAGTGATACGTCCGCTTGCCTGATGCAACTTGCCGCTGGCGAGATCGTTAGTGTCTTTATAAGTATACCATTCGACGGTCTTTATATTAATTTTGCGCTTAATTTTCTTAATTCGTGATGGTACATTACGTATGTATAAGACCTTGACCTAACGTATTAGGTCTCACGATATTCAATCTTAGTGCTGCCAGCGTTAAGACACCGCAATGCTGTGGAGTAATTTTGAATCGTATATAACGACCTAAATGTTTGTATTAATTAAGAGCCTCTGGCAATCGAATTCAAATTTCAAACAGCACTAATGGTCAAACGTATAGCAAACTCTTTAAATTATCCAGGGTTTCAGTGGCGATGTGTTGATAGCATCTAGATCGGATCGTTCTTGCGTGCCGATCGCATCTGTGGCTTCACAGCGACTTATAATGAGCAACATGTCGCTAGTTCACTCACAGCACTGGCTAGTTTTGTTCCTATGTTTATGGTAAGAAAATTTTACGTTTAATTTTAAATCTGGAATTTCCGGGAAAGTTCACTCCCTTTTTTACTGACAGTACGAATGAATATACATTTTTAATTTAAATAAATGACAACAGAAACCGTAACAGTACAAAGTCTACAGTCAGCCTGCATTGACCATGGGACCTTCAAAGAGCCCGAAACTTATGTTTAAAAAAAATACGCGGTTTAGATACGAAAAAATAGTTTTATTTCCAATATGAAGCATTCATAAAAACCTATGAATTCGTATTGTACACGGTAATTCTCGGCCTAGTGTTCAATGGCAATTTTTATTGAAGTATTCATTTTTTTTAAATATTAAACGATAATATACTTGGATATTTAAATTATAAAAATTGCTACGGAAATTAGGTAGTGAACACTAGTCCGAGAATTACCGGTTAGATTCTTCGATGTATTCAATGCTAAATGTAAAAAGTTAAGAAAAAAATTGTTCTGTAATTTGTGATTTTGACATATAAATCGTTCCCAAATTACTTTGAATGGAAGCAATTAATAACTCTGTATGAGACCACTGTACGAACTCTTACACAATTACCAAAGGGCATGGTATGAAAAGGTTGTTGTTAAACGTAAGTTAAAAATATGTCAATACAACGACTATAACGCATGATGATTACTCAACACTAATTAAATTTTTAGCCAACTAATTGACACAGAAAATAAAATTTGAATTTCATAATTATGCAAATGAACAATTTGCTAAACGTGTTTGCATCTAGGTAAGTAGTAATAAAGTTTATACATTTCACCAGTTATAAGTTAAGATTTAAGGAATTATTAATCATAGATTTCGCTCAAGATAAAATTTTATTGACCTTTCGACCTTTGAAGATGAAGTTGCGCAGTTTGCAAATCGCGAAAATACACCATGTTTTACATAAACACTTTCAAGATGATACTAACAAATAAACGATTATAGTGTTGTCGCAATAGACGGAATATTTGCATATCTGTCCACTTACTTGCTATCTATGCATCGTGACGCATAATATATGTAAGTCTTTTCTCTTTTTTCTACAACATTGATTCGTTCAAAGATTAGAGAATTTAATTGCTGTTTTTCGTAATTCGGATGAATGAATTAATGACGAAAGAATGAAGACACCACTCACACGTAACATCAGAAGAATTCTTCCTTAAAAGGTTCTTGAAGCTTGTACATGTCAACTACCTATGCAGTTTGTCTCTTGTGATGATAACATCAGAAGAGACAAGTCAGCGTCGAGATTACTCGATAGAAACAAGTATTAGATAACCTGACCTGTTGTATGGAATAGTCTGCAGATATTTATTACTATCCTTTCTTGCTGGGTGGCCTTTCCTATCCGGAAACTTATCGCGGCGAATTCTAGGGATCCTTTTTACTTTACACTTTTTGTTGGGAAATAATAACGCCGTGTCTTGCAGCTGAGGTAAACTTACAGTTGTGACGAAATTGCTCAGGAGTTTGCTAATAAAATGGAAGTTAAATCATGTTCGACGATTCCTATTCGAAACACAACTTTATCGGCAAGCATGCGAGGATCATTATGGTATGAGGCTCAATAAGCGTGTTTTACACCTGTCCCTCGTGAGGGATCAAGAAACTTTAATCTGGCTCATGACTTTACTCTCGCAGCAAGAACGTTCTAAGCGACTTCAGGAATAAGACTACTTAAGACGTTGTGTAGGTAATTTAATTAGATCGTTGAGATAATGCTAAATGCCACGTTACACGAGACCCGGTTCTGCATTCGACGTTCCGATTTCCAATATCACGACTTTATTAAAATTTAAATCGTCTTTTTGTATTTCTTTTCAAATTGTAAGTGCCGGTTGTTTTACACCGGCAACGTTAACAAGAAAAATACTATGTTTTACATACTTATTGTAAGCTAACAACTAGCTTGTCTGTACAAGAAATGAAAGTGGTTATGGTTTCTTGGCGTCTTATACTTTCAGTGATTCTGACATAAAACTTACATTTAATTATCAGTTCTAACTTTAGAGCATTGTCAAAGATCACGCATAAAATTAATTCCACATCACGCGTTGCATATCAAGCCTAATAGATTCACTTGCGTGTGGGCTATTACAATAAAACATCGATCATTTGAAATGCGCACAGGCAACAATCATCGCCGTTAGCAAAGTAAATCGAGGGGTGGACGCGGAAACGATGAAATGTTATGCGATAACGTGCATCCAACGGTCTCGGATCAATGGAGACGTTCATACATTTCAATGCTTCCATTTAAATTTAAAATAGGTTTAAATATATGTTCTAGAAATAAGGGATTATGGATAAAGCTTGGTGGTGCATGTTTGCACCGTGCATCCTTTTTTTGAAGTAACCCATTGGAAAAAATTTATTTACTTCAACGTTTCAACTTTTATTGAGATCGGTTAACGGAAAGTGGGTGAAGTCCAATTAACCGGATTCAGCCCTTAATTTGCCAGGCTCAGAGGTGGAATATTTTCTTCAAACTTGAATCATCGAAATCGGTACACAAACGTCTGAGTAATCACGTAGCATACACACCAAAAAATAAATTACAATCGAATGGAAAATCTCATCCTTTTTTTGAAGTAACCCATTGGAAAAAATATATTTACTTCAACGTTTTGACAATATGCTGGAAGATTTGAAACGTACGAATTGAAATCAGACGGATAATGTTTGTGCATATGTATATCGTTATTTAGTAAGTGTAAGTCAAAACAGGAATATGATAAGGGTTAAAGTTATGAAATTTCACTTTTACAAAATAAAATGAATATTGAACAGCACTCGTCAATGTGAAAAGACATAAGACGACTCTAAAGCTTCGTAAAATATTTCCACTTACAAAGTTCCCGAAGAGCATTCATTGGTCTTCAGTATTGTGTTCGTACGTGCGCAAGAGTCGACCGCGAGTCCGTTAAAACAATGGACCATGGGGAATCGCTGTACAATACAAATTCCGGGCAAAAATTATAGTTTTCCACACTTGGTGGATACTCCTACATAATGGCGGAGCGCCAGCCGAGTATTAAAATGTAATGTTTTATTAGTAAGTATTGATGTTACTTTAAACCAGTGATAGCATACATGAGATAACACCTACCTCTTATGTAGGAGGTCTTGTATTTTGATATGTGAATATGTATCACTGAGTTTATTCCAACTATATTCACCCTTTTTACATCACGTGCTTCCTACACATTATTTCAAGTGCTTCAATGATACCGTGCTATCCTAATGATTTGATGTACCGTCTCTGGAGGCCGTGGGTTCGAATCCAGGCTCGAGTTCGAGGAACACTTCTGAGTTTCTAGGAACTTCTATAGTTCGGAGTAACTTAATTTGAAATTTACCATGTAATTTTCGGTGAAGAAAAATGACGTGGTGAACCTGCACGCCGAAAAAGATTTACAACCCTCGGAAAACGTGTGAAGTCCCTAACCCGCATCGGGACTATGGCTTAAACTTTCGTCTCACAGGAGAGCCACGTGCCCAGCTGTGGGACGGGGTTGATGATGATAATGATAAAAGAAAACATCGTCATAAAGTCTGTATATTATAACGCACACTTACTCATAGCCCCGGACTAGGAACACCTTGTATCGTGGACGCCAAACTCACGAGAGAAATAAATGTAGGCCATACAGATATTTCTCCAAGCCCGTGAATCGAACCCTGGACCTCTGCGTGGCAGTCCAGCATGGTGACTGTTCGGCCACGGAGGCAGTTGAAGAATATTCACCTGATGACTTATATAATTTGATAATGATAATGACGATTAAAGTTAATAAGATTCCTGTTTGCGTAAAATACTAAAATCCTAATTCATTTGATAAGTTTGTCTATACTGATAGGTATATTAAGAAAAACCCTAAAGAAAAGTCTGGATTATGTTAACAACGTACATATGAACCACTAGCCAAATATACCAGAACGTTTAATCAAAATCAAAAGACGACTGAAGTCATTAATTTTTAAAATTTTACGTTCTGAATAATTTAACCGTTTTTAGCGCTCCTCGGTTCCTAGGCAATAATAACAATGCCAAAGAGTGTAAAAAAGAAAAATAATTATATATATCCATAGTTGCTCAGTATGTAGTTGTTTGTGTGTGGGAACGGGCATAAAAGTAAAGGGATTAAAAGTTTACCTCGGTATAAAAACGATAAAATTAATATAATATCTCCTATTTTAGGTCAAGCTGTTCAGATTTTTATGGCTCAAATTTTATCGCGCCGGAACGGAATGGAAGCGAATTTTTGAGACGATATTGTACATAGCATAATGAAGTTTATGAGCAAATGTGTAACGTACGCACTAAATAGAGCCAAAATTGGACGATACAAAAATTCGCTTCAGTATAAATTGGGCCTATGATTTGTGTATGGCTTCGCTAGATAGTACTGTTGATAATTTCTCGTTTTAATTACTGCATGAAACAATTTTAAAAATTGTTAGTACCCCGAGTATAGTTGACAAAAGACAAAGTTTGCGATAGGGCAGTGCATAGTGCATTAGCACTAATAATCATTATTTATGCATTCTATGTACAGCAGGCTTGCCCCGTAAATCAAAGGACAGCTCGGTCGGTATTTTATCTTTTTGGCTCAGTGTTGCCAGAAAAAGAGACACGGTTGCATTATAAATTATCTGACAAAAGGTTGACAGGTGATTAGTAGTAATTAGTGGTGTAAAAATTTTTAAATATGATTAGTAGAAACAGTGGTTTAAAAAATTGATTAGTAGAAACAGTGGTGTAAAAAGTTCGACCTGTGATTAGTAGAAACAGTGGAGTAATTATTAGTAAAAACAGTGATGTAAAACGTATGACATGGGATTAGTAGAAACGGCTGTATCAACGACAACTGTAAGTCGTATAAAATCAGAATAACGATGACATCGGACTGTTGTACGCCTTACGTGATTGGTCAGCAATATTGTGACGTAAATAAACGTCTTTTTTTTCGTATATGCCTGTGAAGCCATAAGTATTAAGAGTAAATGTAACCAAAAGCGTCCATTTATGCAGATTGCTTCTTTAAGCCAGCCCGAGGGCTGTCGTAAAGAAATAACTTGGTACTTTGATGGCTCGATGTGTGTTGCATCGCTCGTTAAATATGTAAAAACCTTGTCGACCGAAGCTATAAACAATTTACATACACAATAAAATATGCCAAAAACTGTTTTCTACCACTGTCTATCATAATTTTATAGTTAAAGCTGAATAGAGTAAAATTATTTAAAATATAATGGATAAGATTCATATTAAATGACGTGGCAAATCGTTATGAATTAGTCATATAAATGGTTGGAAGCATTAATCTGTACAATAACGTTCTTAAAGAAATTCTTGAGTTTTTGTAATAAAATTACCATAAAAACACATCAATCGAGACAACTGGAGGATGGAAATTAACGAAATTGCGTTTAATTTTCTGTGGAACCATTATGGCGAACGAAGGTTCGAAATTATCAACATTTTCTTTGATAATTGTCATGAAAATTATCTGATAATTATTCGATAATTATTCGATTTATCCACGCTGATTCATTTTGTCTCTGTAATTTTTGACTAAAATTAACTAAATAAACACGAAGGAGAATCATTGTATAAATGATTTGGTAGAAATTGACATTTGATACGTTTCGATGCGTTTCTGATACAAACACAATGCACGACATCGCTAGAGCGGCAGTATTTTACAGCATCAAGGTATATTTATCAATGATAACTATTACTTCGACCACTGTGGACCCTGTAGTGAATTAAGTACCGGAGGATAAAACACCCAAATATCATAACAAATGTGGATATCATGTAAAAAAGAATCTAGAGGTAATCATAAAGCGTTTAATGGTCAATGACTGAATGTCTTCGTATTAATTATTGTAATGCATAGGATGACACGGGTATTAAAGTAGAAATTTCAATGGTACGTTATAATACCGACTTTCTACGAGAATGGTAGGAATTTATAGAACAGAGTATGTCGACATTTAATAGGATTAAAGACGACACGTAGTCGGTTAAGGCGTTATTACTCGTAATTCTTTGTAATGCTGTTAACAGCTTATATTTGTATATCAAGGCCAGAATTTAAAAGATTAACAATAACTTATTTCTAAAAAATATCGTTAATGTATGCAGCTGTTCTTGCTTCTTCACGTATCATTAATAAAAACGAAGCGTTGAACATAACGTCTGCTTATCTCTAATTACCAATGAATTCGATAGTGTAATAAAGTTGCATGAGTTACTGATTTTCTTACTTTAAAATCCGATCGTTAAGTTTTTTTTAGTACAATAAAATGATTATAATATGACCATTTCGAATCTGTAAATTGATCATATGACATTTTTATTAATATTCGATGGATATTGTTCGCAAATAAATTACGACCTAATTATGCAAATGATTAAGTCCGATTTTATTAGGAAGCGAAATAAAAATGTAGAAGATAGAGCGCAGTTTAAAAAATACTAAACAGGTCTAGGGCGTGGCAGTGCACAAGGGTTTATTTATGGAACACGTACACTTTTTATGTAGAGCCATGGCTAAGGGGCCCGCGAACTGGTTGCCTTTACACAACTACAGAACTCTTATGAATGCAAATTTGAGGCGTGACATATTAATGCTATATGCTGCCCCGCTATTACTCAGCATAATTTCAAACCCTAATCGGTACAAGAGCTAGTTTATACTGCTGGCATCTAACTCGTTAGGGTTTGCTGTATCGTCACGTTGCTCGATCTTATTTATTGGCGACCCCTCCCACTCAGTGCTTGACGTCGTATCTGCGAGGAACGTTTTCTTATGATTTACTCCGAGGTAGATAATATCGATAGCTAATTCAACTAGGACTACTTTTTGCTGTGAGTTACGCGGTCGACTTTCAACCGGTCAGGGAATGTCGACGGCAGAACATGTACCTAACCTAGATTAACGAGGTACGTGTGTGAAAGAAATTGGTTTTTAATAATCTGGTGTTACTTGATCAAACTAATCGGTGTAAATGGATACAGTTGTACGATGTGTTGTGTGAGTTTATGGTAAAACGGTTACGGCTCTCGTTGGAGAGATTATAAATATCTTAAATAAGTAAGTGTCACTAGGTCAGAGGCACTGCAGTACCTGTAGGGTATATAAATACGCTTACAGGACTATAAAATAAATTTACGGATACGAATATCGTATTGCACGTTAGCTGATATCGGCAGAATGATGACACCAACAACAAATCGCAAGAAGCGCGAAGGTATTCAGGATTATACTAATAAACTTTACCCAATACTGTCCCCACAAATCCCGTATAATTCCAAGATTACTGGCGCTCAAGAATCCATAGCAAAATGCTTGTTAAAATATTCACCGTGCGAAATTTATGTTGTCATATTTTTCTTGCTCTGTAAGCAGCTTGTAGGATTTCTGAGTAAATTACATTAAGTGGATAAATGTGATGATGTGGACTGCCAACAGCCAAGGCTGTTGCAGTGATTGGATTCTTTGGATTAAGGTAAAGTTCGGATCGTTCTGTAATCTAAGTGTAATCTTGTTTAAGGTTTTGTTATATCAGGTCAACTGACTGTGACGCAAAGTTTTGCTTTGGCAGGCTTTGTTGTACTATGCAGAACACAATTTGTGGTCACCTTATTGTTGGAAGACAATTTGACTTTTTGGTTTACTTGCCGATGTTGAACTAAAATAATGTTGAAACTTAATTTACATAGAAAATGAAAATATTGTTTCGGGCCCTTTAAAGGCCACGGCTGACTGGCTGACACTGCGGCCCAAAACGTTTGCAAAAACAAATATTTTTAAGCTACCGAAAAAATTGTTTAATTTCCTATGTGTAACAATCGCGAAAACATAAGAACTCGATACTTAATGTATATTCTGAATTAACATTGTATAATTTTTATTTATAATAATATTTTTTGTTCCAGTGAGATGGCGCGGTGGAGCGCGCTGATCCAGCATGGGCGACCGATATGGCTTCTTCTGTTATTTCTACTGCAAACGGCAGCGACACCTGGTGAGCATATTAAACAGACCTTATTATAGTAAATGGCTTCCGCCACCTAATTCGCCTTAGAAAAGCGCTCTGCCATGGAATATAAGATCTTGGTCTCGGTATATGTAATCCTTATCTGTGTTTTTTCTTTATAAAACTCTATATTTACATTGCATCGGATCGGGAAAGAAGCGAATTTTTATAACCGTAGCATTATTAACTTTATGGCATTTGTGTAATGTGCAAATTACAAACAAACAAGTTGGTTTCTCGGAGATTTCTCGCACAGTCTCGGAAATTCATACAGCTATCGTGCGTATCTAGTTTGTACGTTACATAATTCACAAAGTTCATTATCATAATTTACAATTTCGTTACAAAAATTCGCAATGGAAATTATGCCTCACGAGATCATTCGAAAATAACGAACTGATAAGAAACTGTTGAAACCCACTTAAGTAAAGTACGTAAAGTACGCAGGGTTTTATTTTCAATTATTTATTCAAATGTGTAAAAAAAAAAATGACTCCTGTCTGTGCAGATATCGAATAGCAATTCGTCTGTGATCGCCCCTAGCAACTCTAAATAAATGAAATTTAGAATTTATTTATTACACTTTTTAAATTTTTATACCTTTTGCATAAAGTGCTACATACACCGCCTCTGATTACTTGATATTTACTATACACTCCGCTTGCCGGTCTTATGCAGCAAGCGAATAGCTATAGGTGAAGACTGCAAATCAGCAATGCTGAGTCTTCACCTTTTTTTGTCGACTATACTGTTTCTTGTTTAATTGTTCGCTTACATGATTTATGTTTTGTGGATAAATAAATATCTTGTGACTTATTTATTTCATTAATTAGAAATTGTTAAGCAATAAGTATACAACTTAGTATTTTTAACCCACTTCACAAAAGGAGGATTCTCAATTTCATTATATTGCTTTGTACGTATGTTACGCGATAACTCCCGGCATTTGTGAACAGGCCTCGGTAGTAGTCCCATATATCGCACTGCTACTACAATAGTGTTGTAACTCAAAATATGTGAAATTTAATATTATACCATTTTTGAACGTAAAATTTGATTCTCTACACGTCAAAAAAACCGTTGTTAGAATATTGTAAAAAACAATCAAAAGATATGTGGGTACTTAACTCAAAATGAGACCCACTTTATATGAGCTAGTTCTGGCTAAAATAATCCATATTCAAAAATATGAAATAATTTTTTCCTATTTATTTTTAAATATATTTGGGAAATGGTTTGTGTCTATAATAAACTGTAACGTATACATAAATTTTAACGATTTTTTGCGGGAAGTGAGTAATTAGTTTTTCACCGATTCTGAGAAAGTCCACTTTTTGAATTAATATACTATTGTATTAACTTTGCGAATTATGTTTGAAGAAAATATTCCACCTCTAAAGTTGGTAAACTAGGAATTTTGGTAAACTAGGGATGAAGTCGGTTTCGCGTGCTTTTCGGTAACCGATGTCAATAAAAAAATTATGTTTTAATTCCATTATTACTTGAATTGTATAGGTAGAAAATAAATATAAAATTATAGTTATTACAATGTAAATATAATAATATAAATGTGGTATGTGAATGTGTGAAAGTGAGTAGGTAATATTATATTAAGTTCCTCTCTCAAATTGTTAAATCTTGCAGTGCCCTAACGGGGTCCATATGAACACATGTATTTAAGTTAAGACCTTTTCTAACATATGGTGGCAATGAATAAATGAATATGAATAAAACTTGGCAAATAGTTGTAATTCCACCAATTTTTGAGGTCGGTTTTTTTTATAAGAAAGTTATACCTACACAATACAAAATATTAAAACACGTATTCAAATTACTAATTTATTTCTATATAACTTCCTAGGTCCCATACAATACAGTATTTAAACACAAAGCTATTAGTCCAATAAAGCAGAATGCAATATCTGTAACATAGCCATGACAGCGTACAATTTGTCGTTGTTCCGCCTCTCTATGGATTCATTGGTATTCATCGAACGATGGAATGGAAATCACAATCTATTTGTTTATTTACCGACTATTGCTTTTGCACTCGTCGATATACGTGTGCATCTAACACTAGTATTAGTTTAGAGTTAGATATATTTTACACAAATTAACCATCGTAGATAATATTTAAATGCGAAAGTAAACTGTCTGTTACATTTTCATGCCTTAACCGCTGAACCAATTAATGATAAATTTTATTATAGAGATAGATGGGACCTAGGAGATGGACATAAGACTATTTTTTTTTAACTGATTTTTTTTTCACTCAACATAGCCCCGCACTAGGGAAACCCTGTGTCGCGGGTGCTATGGATACATATATAGATAACCACAAATTGCACCCAAACTCACGAGAGAAATAAATGTAGGTCATACAAATATTTCTCCCGGCCCGGGAATCGGACCCGAGGACCTCTGCGTGACTTCCGGTATGGTAACCGTTCGACCACGAAGGCAGTTAAATAGAAAAAAGGAGGTTCTCAATTCGTCTGTGTTTTCTTTCTTTTGTATGTATGTATGTTACGCGATAACTCCCACATTTGTGAACCGATTTTGATGACTATTTTTTATTGGAAAGAGGGTTCCTCAGTATTGGTCCACATAACTTTGAAGGGAGCATTCCCCCTCTCAGGGTGGCAAAGCAGGAGATGAATTCGGTTTCGCGCGGCGTGAGCGCTATGAAATTTTATTCCAGTTTTCTAATGTTAGTTAGTACTTTGGTAGCATTTAATGTAACATTATAGAAAAGAAATCGAATATGGGTTACACCACTTTGCGCTGATAATCTTAATAAAAGTTAGTATACTGTTTACCAAAGAACGCAATACCTGTATTAACGCCCAACCATAATGTCTTCATAGCAAAAACCGATCTATTGACAAAATTAATTACTAAACGTTGAACTAATGATCGTAAGCACGCGTACAATTCATAAGTAAACCCAACGCAACCAAAACAAGCATACTACCATGCTTTCTAATTGGACACTTTACTTATAAGGGTACTTACTAACCCGCTACTCCTTAAAAGGAGGTAGGCTAAATTTTATGAGCATATTGAGTGCACATGTACTAATTAAAGATAACGTTTAAGGATTTATATTTTTGTATAGAATGAAAGATTGATAAATAAACATGTGCGTTAGTTATTAATACCACGTTTCCCAGACACACCTTGAAGGCGGTATTTAAAATTTATGTTTTCATATGAAGGTTACAACAATCACGGCTTAGTTGTGATCTATTTTGCCGAGACTAATAAATGGCTTGGGTATTTGTCTTGTATTAAATACAAGACAAATTTTGTCAAGTGACAAAGATTTATAAATCATTGATTTAGCTCGCGGCTATGCTACAGAGTTGGGATAAAAAAATTCTATTTATGGTCAAGGCATTATTTTTTGTTCCATAGTTTTAAATACTAAAAAAGCAAAAACGTTTTTCCAATTTTTTGTCATTTATGAGGTTTTTTTATAATATCAATTGACGGGATGAACAAGTTGCGCGCCTGGTGGTAAGCGACACGCCTGTCCATGACAGTTGCAGTGCCATTCAGAGCATTAATTCGCAAAGATTTGAGGGGCGCTACCACTGTCCCCCTTACTCTGAGAAATAAGCTGACAAGTCTCAAGTGCTTGTAATTTCACCAGCACTTTTATTTACCCTTCGAAACCGTTACGCAGTAATGCTCACATTACTGCTTGGCAGAAATAAATAAAATAAAATAACATGCATTTATTTCGGACTACAACAAGATCCATAAAAATGTTAGTATTACAGCAAAAACTTCAATGACTATTTTAGTACGTAAACTTAAATGAAGAGAGGACCAGTGCCTTAGCAGTCCACTGTCCCATCTGTGCACAACAACTCTCAAGAGTTTGTGGCAGCTGGCGCGCACCCTACGCATTGTCGCGGCGGCGCAGCGCTTGCGCAACGTCACGTCGAAGCCGTCAACGCTCGCATCCGTGAACATCCCTGACGCACTACAGTGTCGCGGCAGCCGCAGCAGAACTCTGAACGCGTAGTTGTACTGTACTGTAAATGAGGTGTCAGTATTTTTCTGGAACTCTCACTAAGAGCTCTACTTCTACAAAAGTTGTTCAGGTTGCTTCTTCATTATTGTACAAAGTTTGAAGTGTGTGTTTGTACGTACGTAGCTTATTTTCTTATTGTGTCAATAAAGTCTGAGTTAGTTATATGTTGTATTTGTAAACGATAATGAAGATAACCCGAAAAATTTTGAATTCGGGATAAAAACTATTGAAAACAATTACACACGTGGTCATTTTACATTATATCCTGAGGTCTTATTTAGTTAGATAAATTAAATTGAAAATTCATTACAATGATTTATAATAATCTTAAGATAAATAATACAAATAGCGTTTTTAAAAACGATCATGTCAAAAGTGGTAAGGGTGAACGGGTATTTATGTCAAAAAGGTATGTTGTGAGCGTAGTGGATGGATGCGCATAATCTTATATTAATAAAAATTATATTTTTTTATAATACCAAGCGACGACGGGACGAAAAAGTCGTGCACCTGGTGGTAAGCGACACGCCTATCTATAACAGTTGCAGTGTCACTTATTGCTTATAATCGCAAAGATTTTAGGGGCACTGCCACTGTGCCGTCACTCTGAGTCATAACTTGACAAGTCCCATGTGCCTAAAATTGCACGAGCACCTTTACCATTCGAAACTGGAACGCAGTAATTCTCACATTACTGCTTGGCGGTTGAAATAGGTAGGGTGGCAGTACTTCCCTGGACGAACTCTTTCACAAGGAGCTCTACTGCTACTAATAAAGATCAAATATGAAAGTTTCTCCAGCGTGATGGTATGTTTGTTTGTAAGTAAAAGAAGACTAAGTATAATGGATACAATGAACTGTACTTAAATGCTCATGGTGCAAGAAATGCCTGATTTTAAGAGCAATAAAATTAAGGTAACGGTAAGCAAAGAGATCAACAGTTACAGTCACCAACACGCCCAGCTTTACGCTAGGATTCCAAATTCAACTCTATATCATCTGTTATCACAAACCAACCAAAGTCTAAAGTTAAGTGTGTTGTTGACTTTACTTACTTGAAAATGTTATAGCTTTGGTAGTCATAATTTATATATTTTCTTTCAAAGATCGTCGTAAAGAGAACTGTAAAACCAGATTCTCTGTATCATAGTAAAGTAATTTAAACTTTAACAGGATGTCATTATGTTTAACCATTATTATAATATTACTATAAAAAATCGATGTGAAATGCTGTTAACTGTAATAAATTTTAGTAGCGGTAAAATTCCTTGTGAAAGAGTTCGTCCAGGGTAGTACTGCCACCTTACCTATTTCTGCCGTCAAGCAGTAATGTTAGCATTACTGCGTTCCGGTTTCGAAGGGTAAACGTGCTGATGAAATGTGTGTTGTAAACTTCTCAAGATGACGGGCGCAGTGGTAGTGCCCCACAGATCTTTGCGATTTAAAATTCTGAGTGGCACTGCAACTGTTAAGGACAGGCGTGTAATTACTTACTCGTAATAAGCCAAGTTATTAGTGCTTTTTGCCGTTGTTTGATATTAAACGGAGTGTAATGATGTTATAATTTTTTTAATGTTTACCGAAAAACGGCGTAAATTACCCCGTTTTTCGGGGTAATTTACCCTTTTTTTGCATGCACTCGTAGCAAAAAAAAAAAAAATGATTTTCGAATTGTGACACTGTTGAAGGCAGTGTGGACATGGTTACTAATTTTTGGATTTCGACCGTAGTCAATATCGCGTATGTCTTCGATCATCTCTATTTTCAGTTATGTACTCGAGTACATAACCGAAAATAGTCTTGCATATGCAGAAAACACAAAGAACCTGGATCTGATAATTGACTTTACGCTGTCCAGGAGACCACAGATAAATGAGGCTAATCGACGCATGCACTTTTCCTATCATTCTCTTAAACGGCTTCAATTCTTACCGTTCAACACCAAGGCTATGCTTGCTCAGTCCTTACTACTCCCTCTTCTCAAGTATGCCGATGTTTGTTGTGTTGTGTGCTACTGAGGAGCTGCTTAACAAACTAGAGCGCCTACAAAATCTGGCAATCAGTTTCATATTCGGTTTACGTAAATATGACCATATCTCTGAATTTCGGACTAAGTTGAAATGGCTTCAGCGAATCCGACTTCGCCGAGATATGCACGTTCTTTGTCTTCTTTATAAAATTTTAAATTACCCCAGCTTCCTCATTACCTGTGTTCCCCAACCTGCCCAAAACGTACCTGTGACACTAGAACACTATTATATCCCCAATCCAACTCCAAATTCTTTCACAATTCTTTTACTGTAAGTGCAGCGTGTATGTGGAATAAACTACCTGCTGACATTCGTGACAGTCCATCGGTGGCATCTTTCAAACACAAATTAAAAGAGCACTTCCGACCGAACGCGTTAGATAGTTCATCGGTAACATATTTGTAAACAAGTAATCTGTTATTATAATATATATTCTGCTTATGTATGTATTTACGTATATAAAGTTCATGTATGTGTGTATGTCTGGTGATTATATATAATATATATATATTTATATATATATAATCATCATTAATATTTTATTCTCATTTAAATTTAAATTTTGTTGTACAATGATTAGTCCCGGCTAGGGTTAGGGTTGGCTGGAAGAGATCTCTTATAGAGATAAGCTCACCTTTGCATATGTTCATTGTAACGTGTGCTGCATGTGTCTTTTCCCTGTACAATAAACAAAATATGTAAATAGAGACGAAATAAAGGCCATCCATCCCTGGCAACTTATCAGGCAAATGGGCCTTATATCACTTTTATATATCAACTCTCGTTTGCACTGAAATCACAAATTAGAAATCTGAAATAGTACAGCGCCAACTCCATATATTCTAAAAATATTCTGTATTTATTGTAATAAAGATAATGTCCTCACAATGGAGGGCTGTTCCATTTGGTGTTGTGGGAAAAACAGCAAAATATCTAATTATTAAACAAACGGAATCGGTAATTAAATATTAAATATGTAATTTTTAAATTTTCGTCCATTATAGCAAAACTCAAGTAAAACTGGCCGATTTGAAGGGAAAGGTTTCGAATTCGAGCTGGCCAATCGGACCGCAGTTGTCACCGTAATGATTTGGCAGAGTAGTTTTCTAACTAATTAAATGACATTTTGTCTCGTCTGGTTATATACTCGATGTCGATCATAAATATTACTCGATCGAACGCGGGTGTCTATATTCTAATAATAATAATTTCACTTAATAGAAAATTCAAGTTAAAGTAAGCAGCACTTTAATTAGTAACGGTAAACTGGCGACGGTAAGCGAAACTTCGCACCATTTAACTGTCGACTCGATATTTATGTGTATACAAGAACAAGTTGATTTCCGTATTTGCCTTCAGTGTAATTGGACGTTACTGCTTAGCTTATAAAACTATAGAAATATATCTGGCTATAAAATATGTATGATGTTAAATATATATAATATTACTATTTATTTATTTATAGAGTTTATTTGAAATAAACCGACATTTCGTGTATAGTACAGGTCCTATGGACACGGTTGACTGACGTTGGTTTGTTTGAATAAACAAACATAAGCTATTTAGATCCGATAAAACAGTTTCATTTTCAATGTTTTACCTATTTCTTAAAATTGAAATCTCTTTACAAAAACAATGAACTCGAGAATGTTTTGTTGCAAAAATCTGAGAACTCAATAAACGCCGTTTCTTTTGCATATATTAATTTTTGACTACATAAAATAATCTATATAGATCTGAAATGGTATCGTAAAATTTAAGTGCTGGAAGAGTTAATATTTTGATCTTATCGATGAATAAAAGGAAGTTACTTTAAATTCCCAGATGCAATGTGTTTAAGCTGTCAGTACAGGTGTAATAATAAAGGTGTTACTTAGTTGTACTTTCGATTAAAGCGTCCATGAATTTGACTACTTCAGCGAGAAATCTCTTTAACCGATTTCAAAAAAAAGGAAGAAATTCTCAATCCGACTGCATTTTTTTATCTATGTTACGCGATAACAATTATGAACTGATTTTGATGATTCTTTCTTGTTGGAAAGAGGGTACCTCGGTATTGTTCCCATTTAAATTTGAAGGAAATATTCCACATGTAAGGGTGGCAAATAAGGTGATGATTCTGGTTTCGTGCACTTTTCTGGAACCGATTTCGATAAAACTTGGCAAATAATTGTAATTCCATGAACTTTTGAGGTCTATTTTATTTTTATAAAAAATTTACAGTTAGATGGTACAACGATGTTTTACTTACCATGATAATATTTTTTTTATTCGAATCAAATTATTTTGAATTTTCATATAGATTTTGCTCAAGCGAATACAAATATTTGTGAAAGTGGAAAAAACTTTTTTTTTGTTATTTTATATATTTTAGGAAAATTCGTATTTTATTTATCAGTATAGTTACGCTATAAAATTAGTAATTTCAATGATTATCCTTTTGTTACAGGTCCATGTGAAGTGGAAACTGGCCAGTCTAGCATTATTGTAGACATAGAAGAGAGCAGAGGAAATCGTAAGTAATTTATTTTTTTATTTAACAATCTCAGTATCCTCAGTACAGCGGCGAGCTATTTTTACAGTCTAAACACGTATTTTATGTAACAATAATAACAATGTGCCGGACATGATAAGTGAACAACGGAAATAACTTCCAGAACACCCTAATCAGAACTAATTTTAGAAAAGTTCATATAATTACCTAATGTTCCTATAAATTAATCTCGAAATGAGATTTTTAGGGGGTGATTCTACACACCAATGAAAAGCCGATAAATCAGCTATTCCACGATACATATTTACGTGTGAGTAAATACCATAAATACTTAACCCAAGTACATAGCACAGCTAATGTTTTTTTCAGACCCCCTCATAAATAAAGGTTGTTCATATTGACATATTATTTATTAGCTGCTACACTTAGGGCTCTTACACATAAACACAATACGACGTCGCGTCGTGCTACGACGCTAGACGCGACAGTCGTCCAACGATAAATAAATTATCGTTGGACGAGAGTCGCGTCTAGCCTGTTGCTATATCATGACTCTGTGTCGTGGACGTTTATTTTATCGTTGAATGACTGTCGTGTCTAGCTGTTCCCACTAGATCGTGACGACAATTTATCGGTTCTCGGCCTTGTGGTTTGCGACAGTTGTTGTATTGTTCTATGTGTGAACAATTTCATTTCACGACATAATGGAAACGCGCCCTAAGGATGCTCATTGCACACCGAGCTCCAGACACAACTGGAAAATAAGGTGACAAGTAAATATGTGAGGGATATAGTTACTAATTAGTCGTTAAGGTTTACATTAGCTAACTTTATAATGTGGATACATATTTATAATAAAAAAGTATATTACGTATTTTTAATAAAAAAGGAACTAAATAAATTTGCTATTAATAATAATAATAAAGCACGCACTCAACATAGCCCCGCACTAGGGAAACCATGTGTCGCGGGTGCCATGGACATACACATAGACAACTACAAATTACACCCAAACTCACGAGAGAAATAAATGTAGGCCATACAAATGTTTCTCCCGGACCTTAGCCCTCTGCATGGCAGTCCGGCATGGTAACCGTTCGGCCACGGAGGCAGTATTCCATGAACCCAGTTGGAGGTGGAAAGAAGTCTGGAGCTTATAAGATTTATGATGAATGGTCAAACAGGACGTAGTTTTATAACTAGACTTTACATATTGAGAGGTCCAATTGGGTTTTCGGAATTGCAAATTAATTTACTGCTATTTTTATTGAAACGGATTTCCGCAAAGTAGCTCCTGAATTAATTGGCCATAACAAAACGAATACTAATAAATTACTAATAAACTAAAAATGACGATTTGTCACTTGTGACAGTGTTCAAACCGATCGACACCTCCAATGAACACTACGCCATCTTTATTTTTTGGTCGTCTTCTGTTATTTTTGTAAACATAACAGAAGACGTTATATTTATTTACCTTAGTAAATAAATATGGCGGTTTAATATAAATATAATCTTATCCCTCCCCGAATTCTGTGAAAAAAAGAAACAAGAACAAAAAAAAAACGAATTTTGTAAAAAAAAAAAGAAAAAACCAAATAAAAACAGAACAGGTCCAAAAATGAAGTTGGCTTAGTGTTCATTGGAGGTATCGCGATATGCGGTTCTCTGAATACACAACATCTGAGTATCAGTACATCCAAAATTATATAAGTGCTAATTGCCTTGTTTGTAATTTATCATCCTGATTAATTATGGCTTAATTTGAATAATTAAATTCGGTACTAAAGCATTGATGAACTGCTTTTAATCAATATGCTTATTGAAATAATATAAAATATATACCTGTTATTAAGTCGCTTCCATTAGTTTAATTAATCGTGATAGGTATTGAGTGATGACTGTTTCGGTTTTTAAAGGTAAGGGTGCTGGTAAAATTACAAGCACAAAGGACTTGTCAATTTATGTCTCAGAGTGACGTGCTCAGTGATAGTGCTCATAAGTTCTGTAATTTCGCCAGCACCCTTAGCCTTCTAAACCGAAACGCGGTAATGCTCACATTCCTGCTTGGCGGTTGAAATAGGGAAGGTCCTAGTGGAAATCGGACCCGAGACCTCCGTACCCAGCGCCCACAGCATAAACCGTTGGACGACTGAGGTCGTTTTTAAACCACGTTCCTGATGAATTAGAAGTTTTCGAACTACGCCGCTATTCTACAAAGTCAACCAAGTAAACAATTGAAAATACGATACGTCTAAAAATTTAAATTAGTTTTCAGGCGAGTACTCATATTATCTTTAAATGAGATTTTCATTATTGTATGTATGTTAGTCCTTAAGGTGTATATACGGGTCATGTGCCCTGAAATAAATGTGTAAATAAAATAAATAAATAAATTATCCACGTTCAATACTTAATTAACCATTTGCGTTTTCCTTGCAGAAGTAAACCAAAGCACAATACCAGCAGAGCTCCCTGTGGTTGGTGAGCCTGGAGTAGACATCATACTAACAACGGTGTTCCCCAAGGGCCCGACGCTGTTCGAGCTCGACGGAAAGCGGTTACAGCTGTTGCAGCCATTGGATAGAGATGCTGACAATTTGTCGCACATGGTATTTCAGGTACGTGCTTGTCTAATAAAAATAAGCGCACTATAACAATTTGTATGAGCTTTTTGTTTCCTTCCAAATTGATCAGTATATTAGAACGACGTTGTTATTTTAAGGCCCTCAAATTAGTTTGACGATTCGGAGTCGTAAAACAAATCATTTGGCACACGTTGACAGGCAATCTAGTTTACGTTATTTTTTGTGGAATAGCCAGCAGAGAAACCTGATTCGTATTTACAAAGGAATAACCATGACGTAATGCTCTCTTCACGTTTTTTTGCTGCTGTCTCAACTTATAATATGAGAGCATTGTTTAGGTATTTGATTTTGGACACGATGTTGTCTACTGATGGTCTGCCATGTACTATCAGAAACTTGAAGCCTTACCGATCCCTACTGTTTTGCTTGCAAGCGGAGATTGTAGCTATAGTAGCTTTTTTTGTGAAAACCTTTTTTTTATGGTAAACGCCTTTGGTGGCTGTACGCAAAAAGACTCCTTTGCGCATCACGTCCGATTCATATCAGTTCAGAAACCGAGAAATGACGGTCCGAAATGTCACAGGTGTCCGAAGTGTCATTTTATCTCTAGGTGTACAACCGATATTAGTATTTTCTTGGATTCGAATGGGACAAAATGGGTCCGAGTTTTCTAGATTTGTATAGTCTCGGTTTACGAATACGAATCTCATGCAGTGCGCAAATGCGGCCTTACCACCCTGGTAAGGCGTCACGTGATGATAGTAAAATGTCATAGATTATGCGCACATCGGTATGTCTTCCTTTTCATGTAAACTCTACTCTACATTACATGAAGATGGCCCAACTGACTAAATTTTAACTTTCTTACAAGAAGATTATCTAAGGCCGTGAGGCGGGTCCGTTTGCTGATGCTGACCATACCTATGTACATGGGAATATTATAAATAAATAAATAACGCACACACTCAACATAGCCCCGCACTAGGGAAACCCTGTGTCGCGGGTGCCATGGACACACACATAGACAACCACAAATTACACCCAAACTCACGAGAGAAATAATTGTAGGCCATACAACTATTTCTCCCGGCCCGGGAATCGAACCTAGGACCTCTACGTGACAGTCCGGCGTGGTAACCGTTCGGCCACGGAGGCAGTTTATTATGTACATACTCGGTGTTATGTACATACAGTTTATTATGTACATACTCGGTGTTTAAACGCTGACACTAGTTATCCACTGACACCCTACTATCTGACTTAGATGGTCCCTGTGCGGGTTCGCTCGCACAAGCCATAGTGCCCTTCCCGCATAACCAGGAGGTGGATAGGGAGGGGCGTTATAAACAAAACTTATGTAGAAAGATATGGGACTGACAACCTACTACGCACAATGTCATACATTGTACGAACAACAGCTAATCTTTTTCGCGTAAATTAAAATCTACGTTACTAAAGACAAAGATAAAACGGTACAGAGAGCATGCAGCGTATTGACGATACATTTTAACATTCTTATAAGAAGAATGTCCAAGGTAGCGTGTATTTTTAAATCAATAAAAAAATTAAAAAAGTATAATATTTTTTATCTGTAATGCAAACATCAAACAAAACACGTGACGTCATATGTAGGTAAGCAAAGAAACGTCACCGTATTCACCGTTCTTGTATTATCTTGTGTTTTTTCTTCGTTTAACCGTTTCCTTACTAGAAACTGTAAAAACTTTGGATTGAGGTCAATAGTGAATTAATACGTGAAATTTTCACAAGTGACAAGAGCACATTGTCCAGTTCGCTGACCAACACATGATGACTCACGTTCTGAGTTGACCACTAGTGCTATTTATTCTGCTATTTTTTTAAATTACATTAATATTTTTTTGGTTTTAATAAACTTTGAGTGAATTTCTTCTGGTCTTGCTTATTCTTTACCATCCAAAACCCATAGATACAGTCCGCTACAATGGTTAATTTCATATACTTTCTGAGAACGTAGTCCGACGTATTGCGTGCATTAAGATACCTATCCTCAGCCATCCTCGGCAATGGATGAAAAAAAATCAGGTCACCCTTTTGTATGTCGCGCACTCCCAGGGCTATCACTTTTAATTAGTATTCCAACCGGTCAATTTATCATTGTAATTTACACACATCAATGTCTTATGTCATTAAAAACTCAGCTCTCCCACGTAGTTAGCGATCAGCGCTAATATTATTAAATTTGCCTCTAGGCGTTCATACTAATCAAATGTCAGTTCAACAACACTTTTACTGTGCCTTAATTAATAGGTACTTCCTTTACAACTTGTTTTTCAATGAGTGGAATGACTATAATTTGGCACCCTTGGTACTTGGTATAAAGCCACATATGATCCCTGCGCTAAAAATATTTTTATCGCATGAAAGTGAAATAAAAATAACGCACACACCCAATTACTCCCGCACTAGGGAAGCCCTTTATAGCAGGTGCCATGGAAACACACGCATAGACAACCACAAATTACACCCAAACTCACGAGAGAAATTAATGTAGGCCATACAAATATTTCTCCCAGTCTGGCAGTGGCAGACCAGCATGGTAACTGTTCGGCCACGGAGGCAGTCATAAATAAATTATAAATTATTCTCACCGCAAATCTGTCGACCTTCATGAAGGAGGATTTCAAATAAGTAGAAAGGTTTGCCATCTCCTGAATAATCATTCTTTAAAAGATAGGAGTTCGAGAGTACGGCATCGATTTGTTTTTTAGAACCCATTTGAAAAATTAATAAGTCTAGGCGTTCTCAGGAGCGAATTTCCTTGCTCCCGTTCGCGTAGTGCAGTAGTAATTTTAATCCATTGTAGTGACACACTTGCTGCGCAGTAGGTTTTGTCACGTCAACATCACAAATCACCACTGCCTAGTAAAGGCTACGTTTGTGGAGATTTGTGGAATGAACCGTATAAATATTTCACATATTACCGTGACAATATATACCACTGACTTTCATAACACAGATTAGAGTAGGTTCAAAGTCAGAGGACGTATCTTGAGGCTACACTACAAGCTATCCGTTTTATTGTATTTTATAAGTATTTATTGTATTCTATAAGAGGCTTAAATAAATAATAAATAAATAATAAATAACGCACACACTCAACATAGCCCCGCACTAGGGAAACCCTGTGTCGCGGGTGCCATGGACACACACATAGACAACCACAAATTACACCCAAACTCACGAGAGAAATAAATGTAGGCCATACAAACATTTCTCCCGGCCCGGGAATCGAACCTGGGACCTCTGCGTGGCAGTCCGGCATGGTAACCGTTCGGCCACGGAGGCAATAAATAAACAATAAAAATTATTATATGTATTTATTACATTTTTCTCACCCTTTTGGCTTGTTTTAACTACATTTACCGAACGGAATCAAATAAATGTAGTATGGTGTGTATCTATGTTGGGTGTTGTATAAGAGCCTATTTCATCATCTATCTGTACGAATTTTCCTGAAAATGGAGAATGTATTAATAATTATTTACTAGCAGTAGTAGAGTTCCTTGTAAAAGAGTTTGTCCAGCGAAGTTCTAGATTTCGTTGACTGCCACCTTACCTATTTCTGCCGCCAAGCAGTAATGCAAACATTCTAAACAGGAATGCAGTAATGCTGTGAGCATTCCGTTTTAGGAGGGCAAGGGTGCTGGTAAAATTACAGGCACATGGGACTTGTTATGTCTCAAGGTGACGGGCGCAGTCGCAGTACCCAGAAGATCTTTGCGATTTATAGCTCTGAATGGCACTGCAACTGTTATGGATAGGCGTATCGCTTACCACCAGGCGCACGACTTGTTCGTCCCTTCACTTGGTATTATAAAAAAACACCTTTATATAAAGGTTATTATTATCATTATATAAATGAAACTTGTCTAAATGCTTGTTTAAATAAGCTGTTGATTTGTAGTAAATTACTTTTACTTCATCACAAATTACTTATTCGATCAATACTAAGCTTGGACGTGCCAATGCCAACCTAATTACTTTTTCTCACCTTACTAATATTACTTGCCCAAGGCACACATACAAATCAGGTATACTTGTTTATGATCCGTGGACGTATATAATTAATGAAGTCGTTGTTGTTTAAAATAAAAGTAAATTATGATAACTGGATTTCTGTTAATGTCAGTATAGGTAAATTGATATAAATATAGACTTTTCTGTATTGTCTCGGGTCTGGGTGTTTTATGGTACCGTCGTTGTTTCCAAATTTCCATAATACAAGTGCTTTAGCTCTACGTTCTTTGTGATCAGAGCAACGTATGTGATGTTGTCTAATATTTATTGATTTATTATTTACTTGAGAAACTGAAACCGTTTTAGACGAATATTGTGATTTGTAGGGAAATTATTTGAAATATTTTTTCAGTTGTGTCGTATCCTGCCTTTCAACACGCTTAACTATTGCTGCTGAAATTACTTTCTAGACGACACTTTTATAATTATAATAAACGTACCCTCTTTCCAACAAAAAAAGAATCATCAAAATCGATTCACAAGTGCCGGAATTATCTCGTAACATACATACAAAAAAAACGTACAGTCGAATTGAGAACCTCCTCCTTTTTTTAAGTCGGTTAAAAGTGTTGCTAATAAGAAAAGTATGAAGATGACCTGACCTAAAAACAGGAAAATAAAGAATGACAAAATGTGACATAAAAAAAACGCCAAGAGATTTTGGAAAAAATAAACAACTCTAATACTATATTATGAATAAATGCGGTATTTTGTACTTTTTATATTTTAAATAGTAACAAGTTATTATAGAAAAATGTTTGTAGACGTCTACATTACATGGCTAACATTATGTTTGTTTCGCAGCTGGTGTGCCAGGTGAAAGCCACGAAGAAACGAAGAACTATACCGGTGATAGTACGAGTATCGGATATCAACGATAATGTGCCGGTTTTCGTCAACACTCCCTATCAAGTCAATGTTTCCGAGGTAATGTAATTTATGAAAACTTACAATAGCTACAATGGACAAGATATCTAAGCTAGGTTGCAAAAGTCCAAGAACTTTTTCTTCGATAAATCCCTACGTGGTTACTTTGGATAGAGCGCACAACCATTAAAAAAATGCCATTTAATTTGTATGAAAATAATTCCTATAAAAACCGCTGTGGTCCGAGACCACTTGCTGCGGATATGAATGTGTAAATTCAAAAGATTCAAATAGTAACATTCAGAAGTACGATTTCTTGACTTTTGCAAGCGAGTTCTGTTAGTAACATTTTAAAAATCGATCTCCTAGTATTGTGACAATTTATTAATTCATATTGCTACTTTTGCGGACGTAGTACTTCCGTTTAGCTATTGCACGAGTAGGTAATTTGCACCAACTTAATGCAATATTAAAATACATTTTATAAAGTTATAGGAATCAACAAGGTTCCTTTTTTGAAGGTGTCCACTACTCGTCTGCCATTCAACTCTTATATTTCAACGGCGTAACGATAAGCAGTAATTTATATCACTAATAAAAATTCACTTTATTTGCAGCTTGTACCAATAGGCTCTACGATATTCAGCGACATAAAAGCGGTAGACAAAGATGCAGGCGTCAATGGCCTTGCAGAGTATTTCATAGTACCAGGAGACAATAAAACGTTAGAAGAAACGGGGGCTGAGGATGGTTACAGCTACTTTGCGATACCATTGCCACATCAGGGGCAGATAACAGTTAACAGGACCTTGGATTATGAACGCACGAAGCAGTATCTAGTCACAATTGTTGCTTCTGTAAGTATCTAGTACTGTGTAAGTAAACATACGGCAATCAACATGCCTCTGGATTATGGATAAACCAAGCAGTATCTGAACTCTACTCTGGTGAAATTACAGGCACATGGGACCTGTCAACTTATGTCGGGTGACGCGCGCAGTGACAGAGCCGCTCAGATCTTTGTTATTTAAAGCTCTGAGTGGCACTGCAACTGATATAACGCAATTTTGAGATAAAATATAATATAACGCAATTTTTGAGATATTTGGTTATCAAGTGCGATATGGGGATTTTATTTTATTACTGTAACATTATAATCAGATACATATCGTTATATTACACGAAGATGTGTTAAAAATAAATAGTACCTAAAAGTGTATATGTGGTGTTTTTTGTAATAGGACAGTATGGGGGATTCGGATACCATAGAATATATAAGGATACTGTCTTCGGATCCATTATTTTTTTATTTGTGGAATCAATTTTGGCATAGTCAATTTTTTGCGTTCATAACAATGAGTAAAATTGATCAAAATTTTTTTAAGTGCTGATCGACTCTATTTTATGTAAGGCTCTTTTCAATAACGACGATGGGACGAAAAAGACGGGACAGCAGAAGTTGGTCAAATTTCATAAGATGTTTTTTATACAAAATGAATAAAACTGACTAATTTTTTTAATGCTGATAGATTCAGCTTCTTATAAGGATGACGTCATTATACATATGTGACGAAAAAAATCGGGACAGCAGAAGGTTAAGTCAAATTTAATAAAACGAGTTTTCATACAACTCTACAGTTGAATAACCACAAACTTGGCATTAATTAGCATCGCGGAAACGCCCAACTCATCAACTATTACTGAATCGTAAATCATAAATCGAAAGTTGAAAATCGGTCCTACATCATTTATCAAACGAACTTGTTGTCTATGGAGACTATTTATAATTCATGAGTAAAATGTTATGGTGATTTGAATGGACCGTATTCCACTGATATGAAATGTGGTTGAATACATTAAGTCTGCATTTGGGTCTAAATTGAACGCAGTTACACAATTGCTTGGAAATTGATTTTTTTTGGTCAAAACCCTTAATTTATTATAAATATTTAAAATGAATTTAAAGCTCTAAATGCACTGGAACTCCTATGAACAGGCGTGTTGCTTACCACCAGGCGCACGACTTGTTCGTCCCGTCACTTGTATCATAATAAAAAGTTAAAACATAATTCTCGGAGGTCTAAATTTTGTCACTTCCGAGCATGAATAGAGTTCAAGTATATAGTGATATCTTTTGTTATATATGCGACGCATCCAATTTTAAATAGTTAGGACTAAAAATTAAAATTCAAAAAAAAAAAAAATAACGACAACTGATTCCCAAAAATCGTAGAACAAAAGTTGTTTTATAGAGTCTATTAAAAGTAACCTTATTTAATATTGTATAAAGGGTACAAATGAACATTGTAATACGTTTTCAGGACCGTGCACACGACACCAAGCGAAGACTGTCAAGTACTACAACGTTGACGGTGAATGTCTTGGACGACGACGATCAAGATCCATCGTTCATTTACAAGGGCTGCATGTTACATGAAGGAGCATGTTTCCACCCCGAGTATGCAAGTTTTGTAAGTGTCACATGAAGCGTGTGTATCACATGATGTATGTGTTACAATGCTAATGCTTGTTTGAAACTTTTAACCTTTAGAGTAGACATAGGCATTTTATAGACAAACGGTGAGAAATGTCGCTTAAAATAAGGTAATTACACCCAAACTCACGAGAGAAATAAGTGTGTGGCAGATCAGAATGGTAACCGTTCGGACACGGAAGCAGTTTAAATTTCAAGAAATACATTTTTAAAGACAGTTTCTTAGTGTTGTATATTTTAAATCAATGATTAAGGGGTCACTACTTCTGTTATAATATGTGATATAAAGAGCATAACCAACCATGTAGAGCATAACCATAAATAAAGTGTACCTCTGCAATCACATCTCACCTAAGCCTCGCAGTTAAAGCGCGCGGGCGGCTCGCGACCAGGCGCATTCGCCAAATTTGTGTGATTTGTGCACAAAAACCGGCACTAGAACGGCTCGGCGTACAATAAATACATGCAATCTCACGCAAGCCAATCACCATCAACACACCATCCATCCGTGCTTGCGCGCGCATGCCATAATTTGTGTAATATGTGTGCGTCGAAATGACGAGTCTCTTCGTGTAATATTCAACTAATCCCGAGACCTTAAGTTACATTAATTTTTTTACAGGTCAACAGCGGTGTTCTAGCAGGTACGCTGTCGATTGAGCCAGAAAGGATCCAAGCAGTGGACATGGATACGTTAGAGGCCAGAATACGTTACACCATTGACAGTGGTGATCCAGACACCTGGGCCAATTACTTTTCAATAGATCAGAATACTGGGGCAGTTAGACAGTTGATTCCTGTCGATACTAGCGTTGCGAAGAAATTTACATTAGTTATTAAGGTAAGTCTAACATTCAGTTTAAAGGTCCCTTCTGAAATAAAATGGTTCCGCTCAATTTAAACTTACACAAAAATTTTAATTAATTTAAATCTGTCGAGTTCTTAGGTTTCCGCGACTTATTACACATAGGAAACGAAACTATTTTTCCGGATTTAAATCGCGACCATCAACCTTGACCATGGGACCTGTAAAGGGCCCGAAACGTTGGTTTGTTTGAAAAAACAAATTTACGTGATTTAAAACCTTTCAGCACGTCGTTACATGGTCTTGTTCTTTAATTTCATATGTAACTCAACGACTCGACCCTTTTTATCTAACGTAATGTCTATATTTATTTACATCATGATATTTTGTGAGTGAATAACGTCATAAACCGTGTAAACCCATACAAAGATCTGTAGCTGTCAGTCAGCAGAAAGCGACATGGCTACAGAAGCTGATTCAAGTCCAGTCATATCAAAGAAATTTTTCGACGAGAACTGTCAACGAGTTATCGCCATTCGCCAACTTAATAGTTACAGCTAAAATTATGACGACAAATTTTCCATCCCTATAAATAGTCACCCTATTATTTACTTAAGAGTTAACCTCCGAATCACACTTGTACTCCAGGCGGAAGAGGTAACAGAAGCAAAAAGATTTACAACAGCAACGCTCACTGTAACAGTTCGACCAGTAGACGCAAGTCCGCCGGTAGTTGCCGCTACGGCAGATGAGGGAACGGTCCCCGAGAATTCGCCAAAGGGCACCAGAGTCCTGGATGGAAATGGTCGACCGATTCGGTTGAGCGTTACAGATGCGGATTTGGTAAGTCTCTGTTAAACATATCTCGTCACTAGAACCCACCGTGAGTTAAAATTTTAAATTTAGTTTGTCATAATGGTGCTTGCATAGCAAATTTCCACTACCCAATCTTTACAAATATTTTTTTCAGCATTCTGTGAATAAATAAAATAATTGCTTGTATCGACAATGATGAACATACAAATTTGTTCGAGAAGTTATAAAAGAACAGAAAAGATAATAAAAGTTTAACACTGTAGTTTAAAATGCTATACAAAGTAGAAAAACGTTCTAAACCACTTTAGTTGTAATTTGCTTAAATACAAGAATTTTTTTATATTATTTCATAATAAAATTAATGTAAACAAAAAATGGAACTACAAAATTAAGTAAAATTTTCTAAAATGCTGAGTTGATATCAATGGTGTACACCAAGGGGGCTCTTGATACCTTCATTATTAAGCCTATGGAAGTAAACATCGCAGTAATATAGCCATTGGCATTACGTAGCCGCACATAAATCGTTTAACAAGGAATGTGGCATGTTTGCATAGACATTGACGTTAGCTGCGAGATTTGCATTAATGGTTTCTAGAATTTATGTTTATAAGCATTGTTGCGTTAGTGCACTTTCTGCTGTTAGCATTTATTATTGTTGTTTTTTTTAACCAATTTGTGTGACAGTTGATTGTGACATTAGTAAAATACGCAAATAAAGGGACAGTCACAAAACTTGTATAGGATTAGATTTCGTCAGCATGCTAACGAAATCCCATATAAAACACGCGTTTACTATGGAATCATTTAATTAACGCATACTTGCTCGTGTGTATTAGATTAGTTATTGTTTTATTAAAATTTTATTAAAGGCTCAATTTACATCGCAATGGACTGGAATGGACAGCAAATTTTTTAGCACAATGAGCATTATGTTAATTGTATAACGTACAAACTAGATACGAGCCAAAAAGCAGGTCGCGCATCTTCTACCGTATCGTATATAGTTTGTATCTTACACAATTGACGTAATTTAAATTATACTGTATACAATTTACGAAACTTCGCTTTCATTCCTTGCCTCAGTAATGTTAAATGAGTCTAAACGGTGAAATTAGACTTTTATAACTTTCGTGTTCTCAATAGAAGAAATTAATTAGGTCTGCATAATTCAGCATGACAAGGGTCCACAATTAAATTATTAACCTTTATATTGTAGTCATAAGGACCACGCAAAGTAAGCGCTACAACGTTGGGTTGCGGATACCACCTCGTTACGCCATGGTAATAAAGCTTGTCATTAAATCTACCATTCTAATTTTCAGGGACCAGACGATCCAAAGCCCAACTACACTTTTGAGCTGACGACAAATTACTTTGACGTAAAGAACAGTTTCCTTGTAGTTAATGAAGATAATTTGGACCGTGACCCACCAAATACTGGCAGATTTAGGTTCCAAGTAAGTAAAATATACGAATCTTAATATACATGAGTCTTTGTTCTTAACACTATGATGTATTTTTCTGACTTTGGTGCCTATTTACGATATGAAATTTATAATAATAAATATTTATGAGTAGGTAAAGTTGAAATTTTTTTTAGAATTAGTGAAGATACCAAAATTATATCCTTCTTCCTATCATATTTATTATAAAGTTAAGTGGTAATGGAAAAGTACGGTGAGCCAGATCTAAAGATATTCTTGCCAAATCTATTTGTCGGAAATTATGCCTTACATCATTTAATGGAGCGCTTAAAAGAGTAGCTATGTATTTAACCTGAAACTGGGCGTACTAAAACATTTGGAATTAACTTCTAATAGGCCAGTAAAGCAATAAGAGAAGGGACCAAGTCGAGTCCTTTTTTTATCAAATAACTCTGGTTAAGTCCTTCAAAAGACGACAGTTAACAAATTACCATGAACTATCTGCCCGCATTCGTCAGTGTGTGAGCCAGTCAAAATACCTATTTTATATAACCTCATATCAAGAATTTATACCATTTCTATGGCAAATTCCAGGTGGTGGTCAGAGAAACGAACGGCGGTGCAGCTTCTGCACCGCTCACGCTAGCGGTTAAACTTTTGGATGAGAACGACAACTCACCGGTCATACCAAAGACTCAGCCTATTATTGTACCTGCTAGCTTGGAGCCTACTATTGTTCATAAGGTAATTTTTTAATAAATTAATAAACATGTATGTTCCTCACACCAATTTATTTGTGTGAGGAACAATTTATTTGTGTAAGGTTATTTACCAGGCATTATGTATAATTTCTTATGCTATGAGTATTACAGTCATTGTTACTAACGCGATATTTAGTATCATTGTTACTATAGTCTGTCGAGAATAACGTTATTTAATATGATGGTACAATCCTGAATAAACAGTAAAAGTTAATTTCAATATATCAGTGTCACATCCAGCAGAACTATGGTTTGTTTTTTGCACTGCCTTTGTGCCCTTATATATATATATATATATATATATAATATTCAAACTCGTGTTAACAGTTGATCAATGTCTTAGTATCGGGTGGTTAATATATGCTATTGCTATTTTTATTTATTCTTGTAGGTCTCAATGTTGAAAGAAGTGGCTAATTTTTAAAGTTCATAATATGTGGAAGTTTTTGTCCTAAGAATCTTCTTAGAATTAACATATTATAAAAATAGCTGTAAGCTCACCATATAACAAATAAATTAATTATTATGAACAACGGCACATCTTCTTTTAAATATAGGATAATTTAATTCTTTACCACTAAGCGCAACAAGTCCAGCGTGCTGTTGACTGTATATATTTAACCGCGAAAACTTTCTACCCGATTATTGTTTTACTATAAAAAAAGTACTACAGTACCTTTTTTAAACTACATTAGTACAATGTCGAGTTCTTAAGTTTACGCTGTTGTTACACATTGGAAATAAAAATATTTTTCGGATTTAAATAGCGCTTATTTGTTTCAAAACAAACAAATTTGTTTAAGATAAAAAATTTATTGGGAAAAAAAATGTATTGAAAAGAAATCAAATGAGGAAGTTTTGAAAAGGATTGGGGATTAAAGAAATCGTATGAAGATAATTCAGAACAGAAGGGGCATAATGTTTGGACATTTGTTACGTAGTAACGAATTTGTGACAGTGATAATTGTGAGGAGAATATAAGGGAAAAGAAAGGGAGAAACAGCCTATAAAGAGGTCAAGGAACTGGCTATGAACCGTGAGAAGTGGAGAAGGGAGGCTACACCGACAAGAGCTTGGCTCTTAAAAAGGATGTTGGTACAAGATTACAAAAAGTCCCTGTCTGTTTTTTCAGGTGGATGCGGTAGACATCGATGAGGGTGAGAATGCACGCATAACGTACAGCATTTATCACGTATCTAACAACGGTGGCAACAAATTCACTATAGATCCAAACACCGGGGTTATATGTAAGTTTGCACCTTGTCACTTATCACAAAGTCTTTTTTTTTTGCGTTTCACCTGACGGAAAGTTGGTATCACCTCCTCAAAACATTGCTGTACTATATTTATTTATTATAGCAAATGTGTGGCAGGTAAGTGAGACAAAAAATTTAAGATCTTAAAAGAAACTTATTTACTGTGCTCGTTCGTATTAACCGGAACACAGCAACGTTGCTCAGTGATAGAATGAAGGGCGGTGATATCTACCCAGACTTGTTTTGTACCGAGAATCGCTTAACCTGTGACTTTTACAAATAACAAACCCAAGAGAGCGGAGGTAGCTCTGCAAAAGAAAGCGCGAATGTCTCATTTTGCGCGGGTGGTAGCGAGTCACACAGTTTAAAATCGCTGTGCAAATTAAATATTTTGTGACTACAGTCGGTTGCTTGTCGGTTGTATAAATTACGCACATTTGTAAATGTTTCATCTCTCGGTAAAGATGAAAGATCAAACCCATTCCGAATTTCCAAACTTGCATTATGCCAATTTATGATTAGTCAATAGCCCTTACTTAAGTAAAGGTAAATTATTTACCACCGTATTTTTTTAACGTAATCGTACGATGGTCAAATATTTAGCACCATAAGAAAACATCGTGTGCCCGTTTTTTGAAAAATAGTTAGCAATGGAAATGGCATCTGCGATTCCCAATTAGCACGGATCTATTGTAAAATTTTATAGATATTAATTTAAATATAATACAAAATATAAATATAATATAAAATAAAGTATAAATTTTGTAGGGATTAACACTCGCGTTTGTTTAAGGTTTAACTCTCTCTTTATAGGAGACCTGTGCTCAACAGTGGGACGTATAATAGGTTTATGACGTTGTTGAAGTGTGCATAGCGCTGCACAGTTCTACATAAAATAACTCCGTACTCTTTACACTTGTTCCGACCCGGTCTCTTGCACTCTTCACTGAATTGAACGGCTACTCGCATTATGTAGCGCTACTTACCGCGATGAAATGCTATTTATTTATATATATTTTATCAGTCCTGAGTAGCTACGCCATTTATTTATATATATTTTTTCATCCACCAACAACGGATGGGAGAGAGATGTAATTACATCTTATACGAATAGAATTTCATCATTGTTTGTTTAACGCTTCTCCCGTTTTCCCTTTAACGGATATTGGATTATGCAATGGACGAATATCTGTCAATCAGATCTGTGAGTATTTAAAAATTCGACGGCAACGTTTATATCGTATATTCCAAAGTAAATCAGCACAAAGTTTGATCTTTCGTATTGCACATGCACATGTTTTTTTTTTACAAGAGTGTAGGTCTGCACGTGTGTGTGTATTGATTACGTTTTCTTAAAGCACGCGTGTGATTTTTTATTGAATGCATTTTGACCCTTAAAAATAAAATACTCTCGAAAATAATAAATTTGCACGAATTTCTTTAACTTTATAAATGTTACAATTGTGTTGTTGTACTATATCCTACATGTTCCATGTGTGTCCCAAAGCTATAGGAGATGGAGGGAAAGTACTTTAAATATTGTAGACAGGACATTTTGCTTCTTAGATACATTATTTTATTTTTACGGTATGGTAACCAGGCTTATATTTATTTATCTCGTGAGTTTGGGTGTAATTTGTATTTGTCTATGTGTGCAAGCATGCCACCTGCGATACTGGGTTTCCCTATGAGCGTGTGCATTATTTATTTATTTATTCAGACTTTTAAACAATTGCTTGCCCACTCTAGTAATCCATACGACCAAATATGAAAAAAATACCTGCAATTTTGTGACACCGTTCCAAAGGGTCAATTATAAGAATCAGTTTCTTTTTAACTAACATTTAAACACTTCTACTAAACTCAGGTACGTCTAATCCGATGCTTGCAATGCAAAAGACACTCTTAATATATTGTGTTCACAGTGTCTTGTCAATTTAAACATTAGTTTAACAAGCACTTAAGTTTGATGCAAGCGGACATTAATACTAATGTAGTGTGAGATATTATTTTATTTTTAAAACTCTTACTTAGTTCTAAAAATAAAATAATATCTCCTTGAAGCAAAATATCCTATCTACAATATTTAAAATATTTTTTCTATTGTGTTCCAAACTGCTGTGCTTACGAGAAGAACACCCTGTATATATGACGTTTCTTTATAGCGTTACCTTAAAATATAAATATAATACCCACATTTTTTTAAAACTACACATGTGATAGCAACATTCATATAGTTAGGAAACTGGAGTTACAACAAACAGTCCATAGCAAAATGAAAAAAATGACGTCATGTTTCAATATTCTTTTCAGCGAGCACAGCCCGTCTTCAAGCAGGCGAACAATACAGTATAACTGTGAGAGCATCAGACGCCAAAGGCCTCAGCTCTCAAGGAATAGTGGAGTTGAGCGTCTCACCAGGCCCTAATACAAGGCCACCGCAGTTTTCTTCAAGAGATTACTTCGCACCGGTGTCAGAGGGCGCTGCGATCAACTCTACTGTTACAACCGTCACTGTAAGTATTTTTGGTAATATTTCGTTGTTTCATTTATTATATAAGTTTCAACCTAAAAATAAAACGGTAGGAGCCCAATAGGAGAACGGTTGCTGTACAATTGAGAGGTTGACGGTTTGAATCCCTTTGACTGCATGGACGTATGATTTTAATTTTTAACTTAACAACGACATATAATGGCTTGAATATAGTGAAACTAAAAAAATATTCACTATTCAATATAAAAGCAATGTTCGGCGTGATTGCCCTTTTTTGCTTAGAAGCGGGTGAAATTACAGGCACATGTGACTTGTCAACATATGTCTCTGGGTGACGGGCGCAGTGGCAGTGCCCCTGAGATCTTTGCGATTTAAAGCTCTGAGAGGCACTGTAACTGTTATGGACAGGCGTGTAGCTTAACGTCAGGCGCACGACATGCTCGTCCCGTCACTTATGCTCAGACCACACAGAGGCGGTCGCGGAAGCGTTCCAGGCGCTGGACTTTTTGTAATGTACGAGTTTATATTATTACGCGTTCAGAGTGGCAGGGTTCATGTGAACTTGTACATTACAAAAATTCCCGCGCCTGGAACGCTTCCGCGGCCACCGCCGTGTGGCCAAAATGGGCCAAAGCATTAATATTATAAACAAATAAAAAAAATCTCCGGTTTTTCTTGTGATAGATTTAAACAGAAGATCGGCTCTAGGGTTCCAACAAACAAGTCAAGGCTACAGCAGGTAAAAAATTATTTGTGTCAATGGTAATAAGACTGTATTAGACAATTTCATCGTGTTGTCCCAGGTTCGATTTCCGGACCGGGAGAAATATTTGTATGGTCCACACTTATTTCTCTTGTGAGTTTGGGTGTAATTTGTGGTTGTCTATGTGTGTGTCCATGGCACCCGCGACACAGGGTTTTCCTAGTGCGGGGTTTTGTTGAGTGTGAGCGTTATTATTATTATTATGTTGTCGGTTGAAAATGACGTTCCATGCGTATAACAAAACTGTTCGATAATACTGTGGTGAAGTAGAGGGTTTGTCCCATGCGGTTTCTTTGAAATTCGGGATAAGGGAAGATAAGCTCATACCATGAATTTACGACATTCAATTTGCTAGCGATCTCGTAAATGTAACAGTTTGAACAGAGCCTGTAGTTTGTAATTTTATGGCGTATTGTTAGTGATTTTAAAATTGTAAATTCGTTGTAGAGGTAATTGGGGAAGGTTTTTTAAATCTTTTTAATGTTGTACTGTAAGTTTGTTTGTTGTTTAATTTTATTCTATATGTCGGCAATTATGAACTTTTTTAAATCGTTTTTATAATAATTTTAATTTAATAGCGCTAATACTCATTTAAACAATAATTTATGACTTTGTGGTAATCTCAGAATGATGTTGTTTATTGTACAATTAGAGCGGTTACACACGGCAACTTTTAAACGCGCTTTTAAACCTTTACACACGCGCGCGATTTATAAGCAGCGATGCAAATGCGCGATTGAATCGCTACACTTGGGATTTATAGGCGATTGCATTGATGCAATCGCGTCGCGTTGCGTCTTTTGGGTCGTAAGTGTATTTTATCTGAGAATGAAGACTGACAATTTCGCTTTTTATTTACAGGCCAAGGACCCAGAAAACGAACCTGTGAATTATTCTATTGTGTCAGGGAATGATCTTCGTCAGTTTGCGATAGGGGCCAACACAGGCATCATTACTGTCATCAGACGATTGGATCGAGAAGTCCTTACGAGATACCAATTGGTAAGTTTATTATATTTAAAAAATATTTAGAATCCAAGTCTGTGTGACCCAAAAGGTTGGATTTATATAACATACATCGCTTACAATATGTATGTATGTATGTAAATACATAAAATAGGGTCGCATTGTCATTAATGAATTCAAATTCGAGGGAATATTTTCTTTTCCCTTAGAGGTGGAATATTTTCTTCAAATTTGAACGGGACCACTATTAAAGTACCACCTTTCCAACAAAAAAAAAATATCGAAATCGGTTCACAAATGTCGGAGTAATGGCGTTACATACACAAAATACAGTTGAATTGTCAACCTTCTCCTTTTCTTGAAGTCGGTTAAAAAACCATTGGTTTCCACCTCTGGAAAGTTAAAGGAACTCGACGTTTATTTTTATTTCAGATGGTAAAAGCTGAGGATCCTGGGAAGTTGGCGAGTACAGCCACAGTCAACATCAAAGTTACGGATATTAATGACAACAATCCGAAATTCGATGAAGAAGTGTACACATTCCAAGTCAAAGAAGGTAAATAGATACATTTTTTTAATGCCCTAATCACACTAATTACCTGGTCTCAAACTAGAGAATACTCTGTACTACGAGCACCAAGGATTTCACTCCAGGACACCTAAACCAAAACGGTCTCCTTTTTTTCTATATCTATGAGAATGGCATTATTATTTGGTTTTTTTTTCTCAGCCTGTTGGCTGGTTTTAACTACATTTACAGATTAACAGATTTTACTCTGTGGCAATATCGAGAATACCCAGCCCTGAATTTCCTAAATTGGTCCTACCTTGAATAGAACCCGGAAGCTTCATATTATAACACTCCGGTGCGGTCAAAATGTTGATTGTGTTTAGTTGTAGAATTTCTAATTAGTTCCGTTTCAGTGTTCACTTGTTGCAGGTTTGCAGACTTATTTGGAATAGAATAGATATTTATTACAACGCCACAACATATAGATAAAAAAAAATTGATAACATTTAGAGAAACAAAACAAAATAATAAAAAATAACATAAAACCGATAAAAAGCAAAAAACAAAATATAACGACTACAAATTTTGTACTAAGATAAGATTTTATTATGTGTGCAAAACTTATATAACCGTATCAATTTTCACAATTTTTATAACTTCTAGGAACAGCGGGCGAGTTCGTAGGCTACGTGCATGCGACAGACGCGGACGAAGGTATCAACGCAATGGTCAGTTACAGCCTCCCACCGCACCTGCCTTTCGACATCGACAACACGTCAGGACTCATCGCTACTAATTCTAAACTCGATTACGAACAAACTAAGGTGAGAGTGGAGAACCTAACTGCCTTTACGTAGTCAACGTCCATCTATAGTTAGTGGGGTGCAACAGAAAAGCGACAAACATGAATGCCTTAAGGCATTCTCAACCAGTCAAGCTGGTGTTACACTTGAAATAATAATAAATCAGAAAGTAATTAATTAAGTTATATGGTATCATGTACCAATAACTCCAGAGGACTATTGTTAATCGCGGTACCAAATAGCTATTTTTGTAACTAATTTGTTTTACATTAACGAGCTGCAATTTATCATAGCTTCTCTAAATTCTAGTGATAACAAACAAATTAACTAGATTTATATGATGCCGGCTATTCTTTTATTTTGTGTACGATTAGCGCCAACTACCCATATTGGAAATTAGTTTGTAATACACAATGCCATCTATTGACACTCATATTTGTCAAAGTTCAAAAAAAAAACTTTAGCTCATGATCAATATTTGTATTACAATATTTGTATTATATTACAAGGAAAAAACTGACTTCTTATATTTCGTATTAAAGAGGAATTAAATGATATCCGCGGCCATTTACGTAATTTAAACTGCACCCAGGCTATTGATCAGCGCCATCTGGATATTAGACGGAATTTTGATCTTTTCAGAGTTACGATCTGTAGTATGGATAAGTTGTCTATGTTGGTATTATATATAGGATGATATAAAATAAACATTCTTAATATACGTATATAATAAACATGCATGTATATTATAATAGGATATATTATGTACCCACAGCAAGAACTATAGTTGGTCTTTTACAAACTATGTATTTCCGCATAACTAGCCCTCAGGAAACGCGTTTCGCGTTTCATTACCAATGTTTGAACTTACATGAGAATGAGTGCATAAATTAGAGATGCCACGAATAGTGATTTGGACCAATACCGAATATTCGGCTACGCTCTCGACCGAAGCACCGAATATACGACTGCCGAATGTTGGGCGTAAGATCTGTTCATTCCACACGCGACCTCTTACGACCTGTCTCATTGCGCTGCGTACAGAGGTAACGGGGGTGGAGTGTTTTTGTTGAAAAATTATAGAACAATGTAATCAATATATGACAGTTTCTGGGCCTGTTTTGAAGAAGTCGCTACAGATAATATGCAAATTGATGAGGAAGTGGAGAAAAGTTCTATTGCACATAATTTTTTTTAATAAATAACGCACACACTCAACATAGCCCCGCACTAGGGAAACCCTGTGCCACGGGTGCCATGGACACACACATAGACAACCACAAATTACACCCAAACTCACGAGATAAATAATTGTAGGCCATACAACTATTTCTGCCGGTCCGGGAATCGAACCTGGGACCTCTGCGTGGCAGTCCGGCATGGTAACCGTTCGGCCACGGAGGCAGTTAATAAGATACGAAATATAAGATTCATTTTAATTTGAAAACTGTTCGCCAAGATCGGACGGCAGATTTGCGTTAGCTGATGACAAGCGGTCATCAGCTAACGCAAAGCAGTATCGAAGCCTGTCAAAATTTGCTAAGATTTGTCTATCGTCTCCTGGCAGTAGTGTTTATAGTGAGAGGCTATTTTCAGAAGCGGGAATTGGTTATGAGAACATGTTTATGTCCTTTTTTTCATTATTTGATATTCGGTATTCGGCTGAATACTACGACTATTATCCCGAATAGTAGCCGAATATTCGTGGCGTCTCTAGTATAAATACCTATATTTTGTGTAATATGATAATCATAAAAAAATATATTCGCAGTAAGTGTGGTTTAGAGAGATGTATATTATACATATTTATATTAAATAGATTCTCACACCTAGCCGGTTACAGCATGCAAATTTATATTAAATTTAACCTTTTGACCGCTTTAAAGAGTCAATGAAAGTTCATTTGTATATTCTAGTTAAGTATGGATTCATAGTTGCATTTTATGTTCAGTTATATTTTCTTTAACTTAAGATAATTGAATTAATATGAGGTTAAATTAAATTCATAACATGTCACATCACTAGACTTGGCGTTTAGGAAACCAAACTAGTTTTTGCCACTGGCTGCCAAAAGGTTAATATTAACAGAAAACAACCGCTGAAACATTAAGATATTACAACTTTTAATTTACGTGAAGTATAATTAAGTACGATTCTCTTTCGCCTCCGCAGGAATACGCGTTCGTAGTAACAGCAATGGATGGTGCCATCGATAAGCGTCTAGGCACAGCTTCTGTCACCGTACTAGTCCAGGACATCCCCGACGAGTCACCTATCTTCGAACAGAGCTTGTATTCTGTACATGTGCCCGAGAATGCGGCTAACCACCCTGTTGTTAAAGTAGTCGTGAGTATAATTTAACTAACAATATTGAAACCCGTGTTAATAAGCAGCTCCTAAGTCCGGGTCCAAGAGCCGTAGTCGAGCGTATTTTATACGCGCCGACGACACGCGTTTACGGCGCCGTAAAAGTGATGAAAAAATAAAATAAAATGCGCAATCAATGAGTCATAGTTGTGACATCTGATAATAAAGACAGTTAATTTAAATTGGGTTTTAATATCGATCGTGCACTGGAAATAGATTTTTTAACACGGTCTTTAACTATATACGAGCCATATGTAAATTTATTAACGGGTCATCTACCCGCCAGATCGAAAGTGATTACTTACCAGCGGTTACAGGCGTTTTGATGATAAGGATAAGTACTCCCTTAACATCGTTAAATTATTCAAGATACTATCCTCAAAATTGTATGGATTGCCAATTGAAACTCTATCTCGGAAACAAACAGTGAGCTTAGGAATCGACCAAAATGAAAATGTGACGATGAAAAAGTGTCTTAACAATTTGGATCTGATTTTGCTTTCACTATTTATTTATTTTTCATACATTGCAATCCAGTACAGTCATGCAGAGTGCATAAGTTGGAACTGCTACTTTGTGCTATGCTTACAGGTGCAATTTACACAGGCTGTTGGGTGGCGAGATTTTCATACTTATGCCAGTTATAGAATATTGAGTTCAAGCGTTCCTAGAAAATATTTCATTATTAAAATGGAACGTAATGTTCTCAAACATGAACTTTAATTACTATACCATATATGGCATTGGTTAATTGTAGAGACGATCGATAACGATTGAAAGTATTTACAATTACAATTCTGCACATGGTTCAAAATATGATTGATAAGGAATGACAAATCTTTATATGAATTCTAGGATATATCTGGATTATCAGACGTTCAAAGACGGAAAGAAAGAAATCAATAGAAGTGCAAACCTGCGAACACGATACATGTTGTTACAAAACACTTTGGTTTTAAAGACGGTGTTTTATTCCTTTGTTATTTACAGGCAATCGATCGAGACACAGAACCAGAAATAACCTACACAATCTTAAAGGGTGATATGGAATCCTTTTCAATAGACCGTAAAACTGGCATGATACGAACATTGAAACCTTTGGATAGAGAGGCGCAAGCGAAACATGAACTCCTGGTGGGTACAGAGGAAAACAATGCAGAAACTGCCGGTGCTACTACACTCGTGGAAGTTATTGTTGATGTATGTATATTAGTTATATACAAATTTAGTACACTCCCGGACACATAATTAGAGCTACCTTGCATTTTTATTCTTAAAGGACTAGAATACAAAAACATTGTTATCATCGAAGGAAAAGTTTTCCCCGGTTTTTACAGACTCAAGTTTTCAACAAGGGATGAATGAACGAGAGACGAATGGCAACCGCGCGTCTTTAGCGCTTCACTAATTTTTAGTTCACTATTTATTGTCACTGCAAAAGTGGCACGCGCGTGTCACGACAGTGTCTAAATATTGTATAACAATTAGTAGATTACTATATATATATATATATATGTGGCGCCACCACAGAGCTTCTATAAGCGTCTAATTTGAAGGTGCTCTTAGTATGCCAGTACCAAAATTGCATGATAGTTTTTGATCAATCAAAATTGTTATTAATGATACAAGGTCGGACAAACAAAAAAATTCCTTCAATCCGGCTGGATTTGAACCAGCGACTGAGAGGGATTATCGCTGTCCCTACTGAGCTGCGGAACGTGTTAACAGACCTTACGAAATTCACTGTGTGTGTTTCAGGATTTTATATTTGGTTTTAACGGCTTTTCTGCCGTAGCGCACCTGTGAGAAATCTGTAAAATAATATCAATCATAACAAAAAGCTAGTGGAGTATTTAACAAAAATATATGAATATTATTGTAATAAAAACTGTAGCCTTAACCCTCTCCTCAGAGGAGAACCATGCGCAGCAGTAGGATTTAATACTTCAGATATCTTTGCGGGCGTGAGCACAACTCATGAAAGTTTTTTCGCAATTGGATGAATAATAATGATTATATTATACATATAAGCAGATAAGTATGTATTTTAAAAAAGCTCACAAATTTTAACTGAACATTTATTTTCAGGATAAAAATGACAATGCGCCGATATTCACCTCCTTAATACGCCCAGTTACGATAGAAGATTCATCCTCCATCGGTACACTTGTCCAAACTGTAGTAGCTAGCGACGCGGACGCGACAGTTCCTAACAACAGAGTTCGGTACAAGTTGGTTGGAAGGGGTAAAGCATCGAAGTACTTCCACGTGGAACCTGACACGGGAGCTGTCAGAGTTAGAGATGATTTGAGGAAAGAGACTGATAGCGAATATACGGTAAGTAAAAACTTTTAAAAACCTTATACGCAAATATCCGAGGGCTAATACACACAATAAGGTTGACAATAGTAATCTTTAATTATATAAATTTGTTAAACACGCCATCTAATGAGAATGAAATTAACTTAATTGAACTTAACTTTACCTATTTCTGTCGACATGCAGTAATGTCAGCATTACTGCGTTTCAGTTTTGAAGGGTAAGGGTGGTGGTGAAAGTACAAGCATATGGGACTTGTCAACTTATGTGTCGGGGTGACGGGCATCGTAGCAGTGCCTGACAGATCTTTGCGATTTAAAGCTCTGTGTGGCAATGCAACTGTTATGGACAGTCTTGTAGCTTACCATCAGGCGCACGACTTGTTCGTCCCATCACTTGATATTATAAAAAAAAACTTTTTGTCCGGATTTGATACGCCTATACGTAACTGTCCTATGTTCCTTTTTTATTAGCTTTAGGGTGTTACCTCACTAACTGATCGATGTCGAATCGATGCCATCGACTGATACCTGATACACATATCTGTCTTTTTTGAAGATGGAGTAAAATGACAGTTCATTGCGTGAAAGTGTTGCCTGCTTGCAAGTAGCTAGTGATTGCAGTCGATAAATATTCTATCGACTGTCGCTAAAGTTGGTCATGCTCATGCAATAAAAAGCCGATCTGTAATCTGTGTACTAGTAAATCGACGGGCGCTTGTTTCCTTGATTTGTCATTGAATGATAGAATGATCGACGATTGATCAACTTCTGCGCACATTGTAAAAGCTATTGGAGAGCTCACTGTATGAACTACTAAATCGACAGTAGAATGATTGTTTTATCGATATAGTCTGTTTTTTTTTTGAAGACGGCAAATGACTTTTGCAGGGTTGCCAGTTTACATCACATTTTAAATAGTCATGTTGTTGTCGACAATTTTATCGATAGAATGTGAGCCTTAATTGATCGTCTCGATCGTTCCATCATTCAATGATAAATCTGGCAATAGAGCTGAACGACTTTTTGTATAGGGAATTGTCTTTCGACGTTGAATCATCTCATTCTACCATTGATAGACTATAGATTGATTGGCGTGGTAACACCCTCAGGGTCGTATTCCAGAACACTACTCAATGCTCAAGTCAGGATTTGAGCAGACTTGAGTATGATTTCAAGCACTGGAAATACGACCCTAATGGCAAGGACTTGAGTATGATTTTCAGTGCTCACTGCAATACTCAAGTCCTGACTTGAGTATTGAGTAGAGTTCTGGAATACGACCCTTAGATTTAAATATTCGGTAATTTTCAGGTGGACGTGCAGGTTTACGACCAAGGAGAGCCAGTGTTGTCTTCTGTCACCAGTCTTACTGTATACGTCAGTCACTCAGCAACTGTCCCACCAGATGTAAGTACATAGCCCATTGTTACAATTCTCTTTGAGTACGACACAGTACACTACTCTATAAGGAACGCCACGCAGGCCTAAATTAATATATCCACCAGTCGGGACAGCACCCGCTCTCTGTGTGTTTCATGCTAAAGTTCTTACTTATACTGTACTTACTTATATATTACCACGCTTATTAGAATCAGAAAAAAAAGACTTTGGATATATGCAATAAGAACGAAAATGACTCGTTTCGCTTCCGCTCGGACCGCCGCGCGCCGACGCGAATGTTCAAATTGTCTTAAACAGTTGCATATTCACCGATAATTTTGACATTAGCTATATCTACCCGGTGTTATCGAGACTTTATTTTCACAGAAAGATTTTAAAAGCCATTCATCCGTCACTTTGTGTAATGTAAATACTATACTGTACACTGTATTATACTGTGCTGTGTATCTTTTTTTATATATCTCTTTAACCGACGATGTTATATCTTTATTATATGTTTGACGGCCTCCGTGGTCGAGTGGCTTACACACCGGTTTTCATAGTGTCGCCATCTCTGAGGTCCCAGGTCCGATCACCGGCCGGGTCAGTGTAGAAACCTAAGTTTTCTATATTGTCTCGGGTCTACGCGTTTGTGGTATCGTCGTTGTTTCCGTTTTCCATAACACAAGTGCTTTAGCTACTTACTTCGGGATCAGAGCAACGTATGTGATGTTGTCTAATATATCTGCCGGTGAAAGTTAAAGAACCTTATATTAATTTTTACTACAGAGCGCTTTAAAGAGTATGAGGCTTTTAATTAGGCATATTAAAAGTCAAATAAAATAAGTACAAAATAAAAATAAACGACACGATACGTCTTAATGTCTTTTACCATTGCTTGAATGAAGTAATTTCCAAGGAAAAATATCTAAATTCCAAAATATGGACTTAGGGCGCTTTCGAATTAGACGCTTGTAGAAGCGCTGCAGTGGCGCTATCACAAGCGACTAGTTTGAAGGCGCCCTTAATTAAGGTCCTCTACCTTTCACTTACAGATTACGTCAATTTAAAAAAAAACCAATGAGCTAGCCAATTGCTGGCAATTCAAGGCCGATTCATGCTAACTAACCAAAGAAATTATTTAACTTTATATTGAGTTTTTTGTCTAGGCAATTTATTTAAATAATTAAACTTAATTTTCAGGTGGGCCTAGGATTCGCAGATACAGTATATACTGAACACGTGGCGGAAAATTCGCCTAACGGCACACTAGTGCGGATATTACCTTTACTCAATAAGAGAGAACACTCGCCAAATACTCCGCTTAAGTGTCGGCTAACCGAGTCATCGCAGAAAGGTATTATATTTATATTTCAATCTAAATTCTTTACAAATACTTATGAATACTTTAGGAGACCATAAGTAGCAAAAGTAAATGCACATTTTCCGATTACTCCATTGGTAAACCATGCTTTAATGCCCTGGCCACACAGAGGCGGCAGTGGAAGCACCCGGAACGCTTCCGCGGCCGCCTCTGTGTGGACCTGGGGACTAAGCATGTGTAGACATCTCGACTTTTCTCGATCTAATTTTCCAAAATGTTACTTAAACAATTGCACTACTTACTTGGTCGCACACTAGATATAGTCCTGTACTATTTAGAAATTACTTTTAATTTGGATGTTGTAAATAGTAATCCTGAAGTATATTTATTGTTATATGTAATGCAAAGATCTGCAACAAGCACTTAGGAAAATTCCGAAAAGAAAAAAGTTCGCTAGTTCGTCTGACACGGTTTGCTGGAAGACACTGGTTCGTATCCATCCGGATCGAAAGAATTTTTTTCTTAGTATTCGATCTTTGTATTCACAATTATAATATAGTAAATAGTTAGTAGTATTTTATGTTTTTACGAATGTCCAAGTTGAACTCCATTTTAAGGCCCAGCAGTAGTATTTTATGTTTTTACGAATGTCCAAGTTGAACTCCAATTTAAGGCCCAGCAGTCAGCGGCAGATGAATTAACCAAAACTAACTTTGGAAGGATGATCAAGATAGTAACCCTGACTATATTTATTGCTATTGTACCCATATATACAAGGTTATTTGTAAAATACGAACAACCTCACAGGACTATATTACTAACATCTGTTATTTCTATGACTTTTAATAATTCTTCAGATTTTACATTCGTACAAAAATAAAAATATTTTAATAGATCGCTCTAAACGGTGCTGGTGATAACTCTGTGCGGCAGCAAAAAAAAGCATCCACCACCATTTTTATGATTGACAGCATACGGGAAGCGTTGCTTGAACTTACTATTTTTTTTATAATATCAAGTAACGGGACGAACAAGTCGTGTGCTTGATAGGAAGCTGCACTCCTGTCCATAACAGTTGCAGTGCCACTAAGAGCTTTAAATCGCAAAGATCTGAGGGGCACTGTCACTGCGCCCGTCACCCTGAGACATAAGTTGACAAGTCCCACCTGCTTGTAATTTCACCAGGCAGAACTATTACTGGATACAGATCTAAAAAGTGTCATATAGTCCTATAAAAACTTAAAAGTTTATTTTTGGTAAATCTATTATGTTTTGTTAAAAGTCATGGAAGAAAAGTTGTTATTAATGATGTTTGTAATATGGTCCTGCGATGTTGTTAGTATTTTACAAATAACCCTCTATATATGAGTACAATAGCAATGAATATACTTCAGGGTTACTATCTTGAACATCCAAATTAAAATTTTTTCGTAAAGTTAGTTTTGGTTAATTCGTCTGCCGGTCGGAGTGCTGACTGCTGAGACTTAAAATGGAGTTCAACTTGGACACTCGTAAAAACATAAAGTACTACTAATTATTTACTATGTTGTAATTATAAATGCAAAGATAGAATACTAAGAAAAAAATCCTTCGATCCGGGTGGATACGAACCAGCGTCTTCCAGCAAACCGTGCCAGACGCCATGCCAACGAAGCCACGGAACGAATTAGCGGACCTTACGAATTTTCCCATGTGCTCGTAGCAGATCTTTGTTTTCTGTTCTTAACGATTTTTTCGCCATCCACCCGGATCGAAGGAAGTTTTTCTTAGAATTACACACGGAGATTTTCAGCAGCGATGCGACGATGCAAACGCGCGACAGCATCGATATAAATGCGCGTCTGCATCGATATAAACGCCGGATTGCATCGATGCAATCACCTATAAATCCCAAGTATAGCGATGCAATCGCGTTTGTATCGATGCAGTCGCGCGCTAGCAACGCTGCTTAAAATCGCGCGCGTATAAAGGTAGACGATTAGCGACTGCATCGCTAGTGCATTGCTGCTAAAAGTAGCTATGTGTAACCGCTTTTAGTGTTCGATCTTTGTATTATTAATTATAACTAGTGGAGTAATATAACAAAAGTAATTTAATATCGTGGTGGTCAGACAACGTGACATTAAATAAAATGAAAATAAAAATCTTAAAAAATTATCTACCGTATTATTTCAGATGTATTCCTCGTCAAGCTGACCGAAGAACGCGACTGTGCGATCTATTTAAACACCAGTGCTCTCGACTATGAAACCCTATCAGAATATTCTCTGGAACTCCAACTAGAGTCCATAAAAGGCCTTATAAACCCAGACAGTAGCAAAGCAATAGTCAAAATCCATGTGACTGACGCCAACGATAACGCACCGGTGTTTGTGTTTCCTGACCAATCAACAATAACTGCCGCTAAGGGAAAATACTACGCTATCGTTACCCCGGACATGTTATTGGGTACTAATGTATTGCAAGTTAAGGTAAGATTGTTCAGTTTGAGTATGATTGTAGCCTGTCCTTTATTATCCGATAACGTGTGCGGGGGAATTGCACGATTTAATTCCGCCTTCCCCTTTTCATCATCGGGAAATATAGCCGTAGGCTAGGGTTCGTACGAAGAGTTTCGCTTCCACATTTATATAGCAAACGGCTAAGGAGTGGAATTCCCTGCCTGCAGACTTATTCCCTGAACGCATTAGTGATATGTTTTCTATAATACTCATCATCAACACATCGGAAACGGATCTCTTTTACTCTAGCCCTTCATCATTTACACACATACGCACTTTTCATTACTTTCTTATTTACCCACACTTTACAGAGTACACATACAGCATACCTAATGTTTATTTATTTATTTATTTTTTGTGTAGGAAAGCCAACACGATGCGTATACAATAATAGCAAATGTACAATACAAAGTTGAAAGGTATATGTACTATATACTATACTTATTGGCTAACATAACAAGCTACACAGATTCAAGGATATGTGAAAATTAATTATTCAATTGCTCTTTGTAATTATAATCCCAACTTTCTTTATAGTTTAAAAGAAAAAGTAAAAACAATATAATCCCTATATTTGAATGAGAATATAAATTAACGGTATGGTACAAAACAGGTCATTCAGAATTTTGAATAAAATAGTTTTTTAATTTTATTTTTAAAGATAACTAGCGAGTCATTAAATATGTCGAGATTCATGATTTTAAATGCGTGGTTTGATTATGTGATAACGGAGCACCATCATAACTGTATTAATACAGGGTCCATAGTCTGCTAATTTTAAATAATCCCAGTTGTGTGTCAAAAGAGTGTCAATGGCAGGATTTTGTTTGTTTGCTAAAAGTAAAGAGTCAGCGGCTAGCCATCGAGCCACTATTCAACAGCCATTGCAATTTTTTGGTATTCTGCCTTCAATGGCGAACCGATGGCACGTCGATAGCGTAATCTACTATTTATTATTTACATAAAGAAACACATTTGATTTGAAGACTGAAATTGGTGATTAAACGAGATAAAATTTAAGTGCATAGTAATTTCCGTGGTAGTTTTAGTGAGGCAACATCGATGGTTAGTGTTGGAATGAATGTCATCACTGCCTTTTCACGACACTATATAGACTCCACTGTCATTGCAAATAGAGTTTAGCAGAATAACAAATTGCAATAAAATCTCAGTGAAGAAGTCTCTCAGTTTCAAGAAAATTGGCAGGCTTAGGGCCCATGTTTTGAATTTAGTATAAGTTATGACGGTCTAAAACACAACTGACTACTCTGTCGTGTCATACCAAAACACAGCAAGGCTCTATAGAGTGTTTCGTATAACAACATGAATCTTTCGACTGCTTTCAAGGAAAAAAAAAAATTGTTTTTCAATAGAAATAGCTCTTTAAAGTAAAATTAAAATTATAAATAAAGTAAACTTATGATGGCTACATGGATTTATTTCATATCTAATGTACAAAGTAAGTTAAATGTATCTTTTTAAGTTATTAACCTCAAAAATTACAAACAACCGAAAGATACTTAAAAAATATTGTTTTTGATATTACTGTGTTTGGTTTGGCAATACTGCCTGTACAACCAATTTTTTTTTGTTTTTTTTTTCTTTTTGTATTTTTATGTGTATTTATCACAATATCTTACTTTGTCGTTTCTAAATAAATTATTATTTATTAGTATTGAAAGTTTTCAAAAAATTAGGTTTTATTATGACGTTTTCGTTATCCATTTCATCAGCAATGGCTTAGATAATAGTCTACTAAAGAAAAAAATATCCTTGTCGGTTAATGAGGGTCTGCTGTTCTGCTAATTTAGTCTACATCTTAACTGTGTTACTCTATATTGCAACTAAAGATACGACGTTTGCTAAGCCTTCAGCACAAAAGGAGCTGTTGTAGAAGATGTTTTAATTCCAGCTCAAAAGAGCACTTGCAGTCGCCTTTTTCCGAAATTCAGTGACCGATATGGGTTGGAAGATCGTGGCAAAATGATTTTCTAGAAGTAGGAAACAAACTGATGTGTATTATTTTTTTTACAGGCAAAAGACAAAGATAGCGGCGATTACGGCAAAATAGAATATCAAAAGAATTCCTGGACTAAGGCTACTGAAGAATACTTTAGTTTGGATCCTGATACGGGAATCATCAGTAATATAAAAACTTTCGAGAATGTTCCGGATGAAGTACTGCCTTTCAAGTTCAGCGTGACAGCTAGAGATAATCCTAGTTCACCTCAGGATTATAATGTAGCCAGAGTCTCTGTTGTGGTAAGTGGACACTTAATATACAGTACACAGGTTTAGTTTTTATTAATAGTAAATCGCTTAACAAGGCATTCATTGTAATAAAATTTTGGTGGACCTTTTGATTGGCTCTCAAAAATTCTAATAAAAATTTATTATCTTAAATGAACCTGCTTCACAGCTCCAGTTCGTCACCTTATATGGAAAGTCATCTCAATCATTAATTATGATGAGTGAATTTGTACAAGTCGCAAAGCAAAAGTTGTTTAATTTTATAATACTAACGCCTTTTAATAATAGGAAAGTTACAGGTTTAGGCAAATATGTCTTTTTTTTCAATAATTAGAAATTGTGTCGCCATTATTGATATTTGACGTGAATGATCTTAGCAGAATATTTAAAAGAAATCTTAGGTCGAAGTTTCGGCCATTTTTTTTGCCGTCCATGTAGTTAATCATTGTTTTTTTTTTTTCAGATAAACCTCCTTCAAAAAGAAAATCAACTAGTAGTAGAAGTAGGTGATCTAAACGCAGACGCGATGAGACGTCGCTCGCGCAGTCTTTTAACTGCCATAGAAGACAAAACAGGACTTATTGTAGGTCTAGAAAAACTCACTGCAAGACATTATCTCGGAGATAATGGAACACTCGAGAGTGATAAGAAAGGAACTGATGTCTGGTTGTATCTGATTGATCCGGGTAGTGGCAAAATTTTGACTCGAGAATCAACGCATGTAAAAAAGTAAGTTTTGTTTGTTGTATTGCATGAAAGTTATGTAAATTTAAATACTGATTTATTGCAGTCTCACTTAACTTGTTAATTTGTTATCTGTATTTGTTCTTTTGTTTATTTGTATTTGTTCGATCCCGACATACTTTTATTATAATTTGCTTAACATTGTTATCCGTTTCGGCGCCGAAGCGGTTAGTACTGTCGCAGAACAAATATGACAAAACAAAATTTTCTAAATTGTTTCCATAGTCGTCACAAAATAAGAGGTACCTTTTGACACTTGGTTCTTTCATTTATTTATATAATAAACCCATCAGTAAACTTTATCGTATGTGATCATATATTTTGATGAACTATACTTACTACATAGAAAAATTATCAGTGATAACAGCGAAAGCCTTGTATTTGTTCTATTAATAATAAGGATAGAATTACATTTATAACACCAATAATGAAACTTTATAGAGCTATAGAAAGCGGAGTCCGTAAAGCAGTAGCAGCGCGTCTTCAGTCACCAGTGAGTGAAGTGCGGGCACCGCTACTTCCTGTAGAACCTCCCCGTAGACCAGTGGCTGCTGCAGCGCCTTTAGCCACTGCTCTACCAGCTGCCTTATTGGCTCTTGCTGCTCTTGTATTAGTAGCTGCTTCTGCTGCTACTATTTATATCTGCGCTTCTTGGAACAGGTTAGTATAACGAGTACTTAGATTCAGTTTTCTCCAACAAAAACTGACGTAACCACAAGTTAACCTACGATTTGAACGATCGCATATATCTAATAATAATAATAATAATAATAAGTCATGTTGTTTCATTTTAAAATATTATTTTGGTTGCATATTACGAAATCCAAAGCCCTAAAATACAATAAATCTTTTCATTTAGTTTAGGTTCTAGCTTTCCACAAATGTTTTTTTACTTTTTTTATAATACCAAGCGACGGCACGAACAAGTAGTGGCCCTGGTGGTAAGCGACACGCCTATCCATAACGGTTGCAGTGCCATTCAGAGCTTTAAATCGCAAAGATCTTATGGGCACTGCCATTGCGCCCGTCTCCCTGAGACATAAGTTAACAAGTCCCATGTGCCTGTAATTTCACCAGCACCCTTACCTTTCTAAACCGGAACTGGCTTACATTACTGCTTGGCAGCAGAAATGGGTAAGGTGGCACTGCTTCCCTGGACGAACTATTTTGCAAGGAGCTCTATCATAAGAGTATTTTATTTACATTTTTGTTTTATTTTTCAGATACAAAAAGCACAAAGAAGAAGCAGTGCAACAGTATGGAACTCTAAGTATGAGTATGCCACCGCCAAGACCACCGTCAGCGTATGATTCAAGTGAAGATGACCCTGCTCCTAGATATGAAACTCAAGTAATATAAGTTTCACTTAATAATATAACATTACAGTAATAGTCTTTCTCGTTAAAGTATAATAATACAGTGATAAAATTGAAAAATAAAGACATCGTGCTTAGAAAGCAAGCTATCATATATATAAAGACGTTCCAATGTTTTTGTTTGCTCTTATACCATAAACAATGTGGTAGAAAGCTAATTAACATAATTTATTTCAGGTTCTAAATATGGCAGTAGATGATGGAGACTTGCAGCTAGATTTTAGCCCAAATAACCATGCCTTTAATATACATAATGTTCAGTATTTATCGAAGGACAGTGAGTTTTGATTTACTTCTTAACCTACATATTCGTACCTAATTTTTACTAATTAACTTCTCTCATAGAAGCTACATTACTCTAACACGATCACAAACATATATCATATACATTTGATGTGTAAAAAATAATATAAAAGACTATATATTGCTTTTACGTAATCAAAAACTGATAAGTAAATGATCTTCCACGCAAATCCATTGGAGTTTATTAATAAAGGCCTTATTTTTGTAAATTTGTGTAATCATAGTCCGTGTTTTAGGTGAAAGAAGTCCAACGCTCTCAGAAACAGCGACAACGGCCCGAGCATCAAGTGTTAATGAGAATAACACTCTTAATAACAGTCAAATAATGGACGCAATTGCAAATAACACGGCCAATATCCGCAATGCTCAAACTCTAAACCGAAGAACCTCAAACCCGCACGCTTTGAACAACGCAATAGGAACTCTGCCTAGAGTTACCAATAATAACGTAGGCAACGGGTTGTCCACTACACTCGGCAGAAAAATAAATGGCGGTAACAACCATAAGAAAAAAATAACACAGCCTATCATGGCTTATGATGAAATACCAGGACTACAAAGGTAAGATTCTACTTCTCGACACTCAATTATTTTATTACTATCCTAGAAGTAATAATTATAATAATATAAATAATCACTCATAGCCCGCACTAGGAAAACCCTGTATTGCGGGTGCCATGGACTCACAAAAATCCACAGACAACCACAATCTTTTTTTAAGATACTAATAAATTGATGGGACGAACAAGTCGTGCGCCTAATCGTAAACCACACGCCTGTCCTTATGGACAGTTGCAGTGCCACTCAGAGCTTTAAATCGCAAAGATCTGAGGTGCACTGCCTCTGCGCCCATCACCCTGAGACATAAGTTGAAAAGTCCCACGTGCCTGTAATTTCACCAGCACCCTTACCCTTCAAAACCGGAACGCAGTAATGTTCACATTACTGCTTGGCGGCAGAAATAGGTAAGGTGGCGGTACTTCTTTGGATGACTCTTTCACAAGGACTTCTACTGTTACTAAATTACACCCAATAGATGTTACAATCAATTTAAGTACTTCATGGGCCCAATAAGGCTTGACAATGTTTGAGAGGTAATCATTAGCAACTCACACAAAATCGGTATTTATAATATAAGTATTAGTAAAGCCTGTTGCTTTGACAAGCTTTTGTATTACCTAGTCATTATAATAAATATGCCATTTACATTTCAATAAAATCGACAAAAGATTAGCATTATTTTTTACATTCTATTTGATGTGTTTAATATTATGTATATTTTCCTTTGGTTTATGGATTTTAAATGATTGAACATATAAAAGTTTCGATTATATCCTTTTACAGTGGGATAAATGTTCTTCGTTTTTATAATTACTTCTAGCTTTTTAACGCTGTTTTCTCGTGGTCCCACTAATTTGTTCCAGTAGTGGGACAACGAGTGAGGGCGCGTTCCCACTATGTCGTCACGTTTTATTATCTAAACTTAAACTTCAAAAACTGCTATTATTTTCCACTGTTCCAATTTATCCTATTTTGATTGACGGCTGAATAAGTTTCATTTAAAAATATGTAGTTAATAACAGTAAATTAATAATGTAACATATTTGCTTCAAGCTACTTACCTCTTGCAATTACACCCTAGTTTACAACGACTCACCTACGAGCTGTAGGGCTAGTACAACAGGGCGCGACTTGCGCGAGAGCGATATAAAACGCGAGATCTCTATGCGAAAATACAAGTATCTCGCGCTTTATGTCGCTCTCGCGCAAGTCTCGGTCTATCGTGCTAGCCCTAGTGAATTGTTAGTGTGAACTAGTTATTATAAACACAGTTATTCGATGGTTTCAAACCAACTGTACCTTTGTTTTCGTCAAGTTAATACCATTATTGGTAACATTTACGTACTCCATTGTTTATAAGGTGCCTATATCCTTGATAATATTAATATATCCCTTATTTTCAGAGCATCAGACAACGACAACGTCACGTTTGGTAAAAGAAATTTTACAGGGTTTTCTTACGACCCCTCGCCAGTAGAGACTACCACAGAACTATAGTCGCAGAAGTGAATCTCAAAGTGTCAGTGTAAAGTGGGCAAAAGTATAATAGACTCTTGTGATTTATGAACGTCCAGAATGTGATGAACACTAGGTGCCTTGTTGAAGGTCAATTTTGAAAGTTTCTTTTCAAGTACACTCTAAATACTAACGATACCCACATAAAAAAAATCAAGCTATTACTTGCTATGATTACTATAATTACTGCCTATAACTTAGTTTTTTAGCATTAAACAATAGGAAATTTAAAATCACCAGGCGCTATTTTCATTCAGTCAATTTGTAAACAAAACAATTTGCCAAATACCGTCAAACAAATTCTCAAACATAATATTTACTACTTTTTTATAATTATTACGTTAAATTTTATAGTGTTTAGTAGGTACCTATTCTAACTATAAATCTTTACTTATTAAATTTCTGTCTTTACGCAATCTATTTCAATGCATTTGCAGGGTTCCGAATTAAGCAATTTTTTTCATTTAAAAATAAAATTAAATTTTATATATATATATATGTATATTATAATCATAAAAAAATAGCTAATGTCATATATTATATGATTTTTACCATGCTAAATTACAACTTTCTTTAATTATGACATTTCTGACGAGGAAGAGTACGATTTTTTAACGAATACTGGTTTTCTCACATTTGTCGTCTCGAGAAAAAGGTTTACAATCACTGCTTCTTTGTTTACTTTACGTCTAATTAAAAAAAAATGAAGTTATAGACGGTAGTGCCACAATTTATTAACTGCCTCTGTGGCCGAACGGTTACCATACTGGTCTGCCACGTTCCCGAGGACCCGGGTTGATTCCCAAGATGGGAGAAATATTTATATGGCCTAAGCATGTGGTACGCATTTAAATAACATTCTGAATTGATTTATGTAGAACCCAAGCAGGCCTTTACTACGCAAGAAACGGTCTTTGCCCGTTTCATAATGAGTATGAAATTAATTTCTTGTCTAAAGTTTTCGAGATTCTTGACACTCTGTCAAAATTGACTTTTCACAAATTCGTAATATAATGTTGAAAAAGAGTTTATCATTGTGTTCAACGAATGTTTAATAAGGAATACGACTGAATATGCTTCAAATACTTAATTATTTTAAGTGTGAATAACGAATTTTTAGATAATTTTTATAATTTGTACTTACTTAGCGAAGGCTAGTCTCAATGTTGAACAAATTGTGCATAATAATTGTAATAATTAATGTAAATAATTGAGGCATTAAAATGATATTTTATATTTTAAGTACCTGATCAGCAAAGCAGGTGCAAAGTTATTGTATAAACTTATGGAATCTTTTAAGCCTTATTTTTGGCCAAAAATGTGCCATTATAGATATGGGTAACGCTGTATTAACGTGAGAGCAAAAGCAACAATTACAGCAACAATTTTTTTTGCTTTTTTAAATTCATTTAATGAAAGTGTTAATTTTGTGGATTTAACTTGTTTGATATGTTCAAAATGATTTTAACTAAAAATCCATTTTGACAAACTGCGTATATAATCTTGGAATTTGTTTTTAGAAAGTACCTGTAGTTTCACGTCACTCTTTTACTTCAACTTTGAACTCTTAATTTTAAATTCCCATTTATACATTCCATTTTGTACGAATTTTGTGCCAGTTTAATTTCTCCTATAATTGTATACTACGATGGTATTTTGCATGGCTATAGTTTTTTTTTGCGTAGAAAACAACATTCATTTTTTTTTTCATAACTTTGTAGCTTCGTAACATGACTGTTTTTGTACTATAAGGAAAAATGCTCAGTTTTATAAAATATAAGAATTTGGCCTCAAAACTTGTGCCAAACGAATTAATAAAAAAGATATTTTGGATTTTTGAGTCATTCTTCTAAAGTTATGTGATTGCTTCGGCATCGCTAGATTAAATGTACGTAATTTGAAATAAGAATATAATTTACTTATTCACTAAATCTTAAACAACTTCAGAAGAATGATTTTCTTTTTTTACATAAAATGCCTATTTATATTTTATTGGCTAGGGACAAAATGTTACCTACTTCTACTTCTTTTGTATAATAATATAATAACTATTTGTAAATTTTAAAATATTTTTGTCCATTTTCAATGTGAAATTACAGATTGTATTATAATTTTGTGGATTAGATTGTTAATATAATTTTTGAAATAAATTAATTTTTATTATAATTTCATGATTTCATTTCGAACGTATTCACCTTAAAACGTGTCAAAATCTGTCGGTAGTAGATGTTCTATATTCTGCCGCCAAATGATTGACAAAATTAGACTAGTAAAATATTACACTAGGTCTCTAGGAAACAGGAATAAGTGTTTTTTTACCTAAAAGATTTGGTGTCCGTCAGAATGGCTGGGCCAAACGAGATACACAAATCAAACTGTGCTCATTATTTACTACCTTCTTTCTACTATTTAGTACTTTTATTGACATATTTTCTACCTTTGCGCTATCGTAAATATTAAAGAAATAAAGTGGCCAGTCATTCTGACGTCAGGTTGGCTGGACCACTTTACGCTTTTCATGGTTCTTGCAGTATATAATTTTTACTTTTTTTATATAACTATTTACTACCTAATTTCTACCTAAATACACAATTTTTTTCACTATTTTAGGAAGCTTCTATAAAAAGTTATTTTGAAATGAAAAGACGCGTGATGCGAATGAAGCTTCATACGTGATACTTGTCTTTTAATTTTGTCGAGTATTACTTATTTGACAGTAATTGTTTCGGACGATTGATACGAAGCAAACGCTCTTAGGATTTACTGATGAATTTTACTTTTTAATTAAGGTAAGCGGCTTGATTTTATTATTTAAAAAAAAGAAGTATTCGTTGCATTTAATGAAGAAAGCATCAGGATGAACCATCCACTACGCATGTTTCTGCACTCTCTTATTTCGTCACATTAGCTACTTGCCAGATTATTTTATTTATTTAGAAAATATCGTAGGACGTGAGTACGTATGTAGGTAACCCAAAAAGTGTATACTCAAACGGGTTTTATTTATGATACCAAGTGACGGGATGAACAAGTCGTGAGCCTGGTGGTTGCGGTGACATACAGTGCTTTAAAACGCAAGGATCTGAGGGGATTTGTCACTGCGCCGGTTACCTTGAGACATAATTTGCGAAGTCCCGTGGGCATGTAATTTCACCAGCAGCCTTCGAAACCGGTACGCAATAATGCTCTCATTACTGCTTGGCGGTAGTAAGAGACAAGGTGGCAATACTTCCCTGGACGAACTCTTTCACAGGGAGCTCTATGCAATGATAGGCAACAATCATGTTAACGGCAAACACATAGTTCACGTCATGTTTTCCCACCAATGTTCACATAATTACCAATTAAGTGCAATTAATTGTTACAATATAAATTAAACTATCGAAACGATAACCAAATTTGGTTAACACTGTGTTGACACTATTAAGTACTCGGCTATATCTTTTAGTCGTACAGGCTCAATTTACATTGATGCGCAATCGAATGGAAGTGAATTTTTGTATCGAATTGTACATAGCACAATGAACTTTGTCAATTGTGTAACGTTAAAACTAGATGAGATACGGTAGCTGCGTGGATTCTCGAGAGGTGACCGTCAGGATGGCTGGTAGCCTGTGGCGTATGGCACTGAGTGTATATTCAAGAATTGCTACCTATTTGCTACCTTTTCTAAATAATTGCTACCTTTGATATATTCTGAGAAATTTTAAAAAATAATTGACCAGCCATTCTGATATTAGAATGGCTGGTCACCACTTTGTCAGCATGAAGGGAGTAGATTTTCCAGAAGCATATATTACCAATAATTGCTACCTATCTAATACTTTCACGAATTAAAGGTATACCGCTTCCTATCTACATTAGTTAAGAAATATAAACGATTGAAAATTTTACGAAAGACTCCGATTTGCATAACACGAGTGCTTTAGCTACTTACTTTGGGATCAGAGCAACGTATGTGATGTTGTCTAATATTTATTTATTTATTATTTACTTAAGAAACTGACACCGTTTTAAATAAATATTATGATTTGCAGCGAAATTATTTTGAAATATTTTTTCAGTTGAGTCGTGAAATGCGATTGGTTACAAAAAATCGTATGGCAATTGAGCAGGTGAAACTGAAACCGTGATCAAAGTATACACGTTGAATGTCAGTTTACCTATCACTTTCCACTACCAACCGATCGCTCGATTAGAGTGCACATACTTAACTCCTACATTGTTATAAAAAGTGAACAGTGTAGCAGGACCATAAGTACTAAAATTCAAAAAGTAATCTAAAGGCGTGTACGTATAAAACTCTGATTGTAAACCAACGTTTCGTCCTTTTGAGGGTACCGTGAACGTAACAGTCTCTCAAATTTAGCTCACGGCCCGCACAGGCAATTTCGTTGTGTGCATTTTTAAATTTAATATCTCTTTGTACCGACCCGCGTGTATGGAAAATTACAGTAGATATACAAACAATTCATATTCCATGTTATTATTAACTTTGGAATACAAATTCGTTTGTATGTTTGCGCAGTTGCTGCTTTTACCTCTTAAATCATTAATAACGCCATTGTAACAAATTTTTTAAAAGATTCTGTGTCTGGTTTGACGCAGGAAGTATCTATGTTGAAAAAAGAAATACCGCTGAAACTTTGCTCTCAATGGTATTTACATAGCTGACAAGTAGTATTGATTAAATCTCTCTGATCTTACACATTTCTAGGCTTTTTGTCATCAATTTGTAGAATTTTTGTTGAAATTTACTATTGATTTAAAATATGATGTTCAGCTTATGTTTTTAACCGACTTTAAATAAAGTAGTTACTAACTTTAAGTTCTAACTTGAAATTGTTAAATTTGTCTTTTTTTGTAAATTCTTTCAATGTAAGAAACTTTGAAGGTCTCCTTGGTCGAGTGGCTCGCACACCGGTTTTCATGGTATCGCCATCTCTGTGGCCCCGGGTTCGGTCCCCGGCCGGGTCAGTGCAGAAACTAACTTTTCTATAATGCTTTGGGTCTGGGTGTTTGTGGTACCGTCGTTGTTTCCGATTTCCATAACACACGTGCTTTAGCTACTTACTTTGGGATCAGAGCAATTTATGTGATGTCGTCTTATTAATCTGTCGTCTTATATATACGACGATTTATTATTAATTCGACTGCCTGTTTCTTTTTTAGGCTTGTTACGCTTTACGTTATAACTTTATATAACATTTGTGAGCAGACTTTGATGATATTTTTTTGTTGGAAAGAGGGTACCTACCTCAGTAGTAGTCCCATTTCAATTTGAAGAAAATATTCCATCTCTAAGGGTAGCAAACTAGGGGATGAATGACTTTTGATGTCGGTTTTTTAGTACTCTGTACTGAGATTATTAAATAAAGACAAACCCGAAAACTCTTACGTTTCTTGAATGGTACGCAAATTTCAGCTTTTTGTTGCACATGGGCACAAGGGTTTTTTAACTTATGCCTCAGGGCGACAGGTGCAGTGGCCGTACTCCTCAGATCTTTGCGATTTAAAGCTCTGAGTGACACTGCAACTGTTAAGGACAGGCGTGTAGCTTACCACCAGGCGCACGAGACTTGTTCGTCCAGTTAGTTGATAGGGAAAAAACGGTGTAATCATGACCTGCAACGTACAACAAAAGCCAACTATAAACAACGACCGTACGTGTTAAAAAAAAAATTAATTACTCAGTCACGAAAACAAATGGAAAAGTTATCTTAACGATAGTAGCTGCTATAACACGTAATGTCTAGCTTTCACACATTTGTAAAATAGGCTGATATCGGTTACATACGCGGGTGTAGTAAATAAAAAGGCGATACATAAATTTATTCACAACTTGCACGGAAGTTAGGTGGTTTTATTTGCAAAATAAAAATGATTGTTACGACAAAGAACGTGCTATGACTAAGTAAGTGGCCCGTGTAATCAATGGAACTCGACATATCTTGTTTCCTCATTGGACTGAAAAAGTGTTGTTCAAATATATAAAAAATATATAAGCAATACGCTTTTACAGCAGCAGCTGGGGGTGACCCCTAACAAATTCTTAACAGCATGAATGTTTGATGAACGTATGACCCTCTCTGTGGTCAACCTTCACATCTATTAACACGAAGGATCGTAAGGGATAAGTGATCGTGTTTAAAAGGGAACAGTCCTTTCGAAGAATTCCTACAAAACCCTTATATTGTGTACAGTGGCTTCGTTTATTATACCACACACAGCTTTTTGAAGCTATAATTTGAGGATGGCGCTACGGCAAAAAAGTCGTTAAAAAACCAAAACAAAATCTGCAACAAGTATATAGAAAAAATCGTACGGTCCGTTGGTTCGTTCCTTGGCTTAGTTGGCATAGCGTCTGGCATAGTTAGTTAGAAGATGTTGGTTCGAATCCAGCCGGATCGAAGGAATTTTGTGTGTTGTGTTCGATCTTTGTATTAATAATCATAACAAATTAGTGGAGTAATTTCACAAAAAAAAAATTGAATATCATGATGGTAAAACATGCTGAAATTCAATAAACTTAATTAAAGCTATAATATAAGCCATGTTGAAATTGTACCCTACATTATTTTGGGTACCTAATCAGCGCAAAAGTGGAGGCCGATAACCCACTTTTTTTCTCTCTACGGTATTATACTAAAGTACATGCTATTCAAAGTCAAAGTCAAAGTCAAAGATGATTTATTCCATAGGTAAAATAAATTTACACTTGAAAACGTCACATTTAAGGTACTGCTCGTTCACTACGCTGACCTCCCTGAGAAGAACGAGCAAGAAACTCTAGGGATTGCTCTTTTCAAATAAACTTAAATGCTATGGAATACATTTTGAATCAAATTTGTGTGGATTCTGGAGCCATGTCGTCTTTCCATACATCTTTATCTAACACGTAGTCTTCAATTTTGTAATATGCTTTTTCAATCAAAATATTTTTAATGTACTTTTTAAACTTAGGAAATGATAAACTTAATATATGCTCCGGAATCTTATTGTAAAAACGTATACAGTTCCCCATAAAAGAGTTGTTTACCTTGGTTAAACGAAATCGTGGTACCATGAGTTTGGACTTAGCTCTAAGGTTAATATTATGGATATCTTCTTTCTTATTGAAATTATGTATATTTTTACGGGCATATAAAATATTTGAGTAAATGTACTGTGATGCCACAGTCATGATACCAGTCTCCTTAAACTTTTCTCTGAGAGATACCCGAGAGCCTAGACGGTACACAGAACGAATCGCTCGTTTTTGCAATACAAATATGGTTTGAATATCTGCCGCTTTACCCCACATGAGAATCCCGTAGGACATTATACTATGGAAGTAACTAAAGTAAACTAGTCTAGCAGTACTAACATCGGTAAGCTCACGTATTCTGCGGACTGCGTATGCAGCGGAGCTTAATCTGCTGGCCAGGGACGATATATGTGGAAACCACTGAAGTTTACTATCTAAGGTCACTCCCAAGAAGACTGCTTTATTAACAAGGTCTAACTTTTCTCCGTTTATTTCTATGCTTGGACTAGTCGATTTTACGTTAGGTAATTCAAATTTAACACATTTTGTCTTCTTGGCATTAAGCAATAAATTGTTAGCATTAAACCAATAAACTACTTTAGAGAGGGTATCATTAATACGGTCATAGTTAATGTCATGTCTGTCTGTTTTAAAAATCAAGGATGTGTCATCAGCAAACAACACTATTTCGCAATGGTCCTTAACAAAGAATGGCAGATCATTAATATAAATCAGAAATAAGAAAGGTCCAAGTATTGAGCCCTGCGGAACACCCATTTTTACTGGAGAACCCAAAGAAGTCGCTCCATTTATGCCTACTTTCTGAATTCTACCGTTGAGATATGACGAGACAAGTTTCGACGCCTTGCCATTTACACCGTAATGTTCCAGCTTACTAATAAGAGTATTATGATCAACGCAATCAAATGCCTTTGAGAGGTCACAGAAAACTCCAATAGCGTTCTGGGACCTTTCCCAAGCATCAAAGATGTGTTTTAGTAACGCTACCCCCGCATCGCTAGTCGATCTACCACTAGTAAACCCGTATTGTTCACTATGAAAAATATTATTCCTACCGAAATAGGACAGTAATTGAGTTAGCATAACCTTTTCGAATATTTTACTTAAAGCTGGTAAAATTGAAATGGGCCTATAATTGCTAGGATCAACTTTCCTACCGCTTTTGAATAAGGGAATAACCTTGCTGTATTTCATTAAATCGGGAAAAACACCTTCGTCAACGCACCTATTGAAAGCTACAGCTAACTGTGGGGAAATGAGATTAATAACTGAGTCTATAACTTTAGTTGATATGCCCCAGAGATCTTCAGTTTTTTTAACATGTATTGACTTAAAAGCTTTTATGATGTCTTGTGGATTAACATGACGAAAATTAAATAAACTGCCACAAACGTTAACAGCAAGTGAAGGGGAGGAATTTAATGATTTTGTAGTGTTCACAGCAATTTCCGAAAAGAACGATTCAAAAGCTTGGGCTACTTTATCTTTAGATTTTATAAGTTTGCTGTCTAATTCTAAAACTATATCTCTATCGTGTAGTTTAACCCTGCCTGACTCTTTATTTATTATGCTCCAAGTAGTTTTAGATTTAACTTAACCTTAGCAGCTACACAAACTTTTTTAAATATTTTCGAATAAATTCTAACATATTCTATGAAATTGGAATTAGTATTATAAGTTTTCATAGCATATAGCTCATACAAACGAGACCTACTCTTATGAATACCTACTGTTGCCCAGTCGTTGAATTTAGTCTCTCTATGGAAAGTTAATGTTTTCGATTTAAATATATTGTCAAATTCATTTTTAATTAAACCAAATATCGTGTTATATAAAGTATTTGGATCCTCCGGTATATGGGATAGGGAATTTAAACTGTTGCCGATATTATTTTGAAATCTAATTATTCGTTCTGTGGTAATCGGTCTGCAGAGAAATTGGTCTACCTTCTTGCTCATTTTACAATTAAAAGAAGCCAATTGGCCACTATGGTCGGATCTTAAGCAATTTATTATTGATTTAGACACTGCGTCTGTGTTACAAAAGATGTTATCAATACAAGTAGAAGAGGAGGCAGTAATGCGAGTTGGTTCTAAAAAAAGATTAATCAAGTTAAAACTTTGAAATAAATTAATGAGTCTTGCAGAAGTAGAACAGTTTTCCAACAGGTTTACATTGAAATCTCCACATATTACTACGTTTTTTTTGGTTGGAAAAATCCGCTTTAAACTGTCTTCCATAATTAATTCAAACTCGTTAAAATTAGCAGAGGGGGGCCTGTATACACATAAGACGACAAACTGATCCAATTCCACACATGAAATCTCAATAGTTCGTTCAGTAGAAAGATTTGTGATATCCTTACGCTCTTTAAATTTTAAGTTACGCTTAATAATAATCATGGATCCGCCTCTACTTAAGCTCTTTCTTATGAACGAACTGACTATTACATAATTTTCTATATTGTTAATGTCTTCGTAATCTTTCAGCCAGTGTTCTGTAACACAAAACACGTCAACGGAAATATCGTGCAAAAAAAGACTTATTTCTAATATTTTGCCAGAAAAGCCTTGAATATTTTGATGTACTACATGGAAACGATTAGACTTTTCTGTTGTCGTGTTTTTTAGTTTAAATTATGGTTAGTAAAATGTATACTGTTGCTACTTAAAGTAGGAGCATTGTCGTGGGACTGTGTTATATCTTCTATAACAGCGTCCTTAATATTAAAAGATAGCAAACTAGCTATATGTCTTAGATACCTTAGGGGTAAAAGTAAATTATCCTCAAAAAGTTTGAAGTTCCTTACGAACTTATTAATGTCAAAACAAAATATGACGTCACTATGACGGCAAGTCAAATTATGTATGTGCGAATTTATGTTATATATATACTTATTACGAGCGATGCCTAGGTTACAGCAGTAAGGGAATGCACTTATTTTCATGTTTAAAATAATAATAATAAAATATATACATGAAAGTAGCATCCAAATATAAAATACTTCATAAATGTACTTCAGTATCATTCAGAACGGTTACACAAGGCGACTTTAGCAGCGATGCAAACGCTATGCAGTCGCTAATAGTCTACCATTACACTGCGCGCCATTTAGCATTGCAAACACGATGCAAGCGCGCGCCTGTATCGCTATACTTGGGATTTAAAGGCGATTGCATCAATGCAATCGCGCATTTGCATCGATGTAATCGCCTAAAAGTTGACTGTGTGGTACCTACACCACTTTTGAGCAGATAGCCTCAATTATAGAGGTCACGTTTAACAGTTTTAAAGTGACGTGCCAACCTTTGTAACTGATTTAAATTAATCCCCGAGCGCGCGAATTTGTGTCAAGTACCGGATGTAATAAAAGGGTGGAACGACAACTAGTTTAGTCACAGACAGAACTTATTTTTTACACAAATAGACATGTCTTGACTTTCATTTTGTGTTGCAGTAAAAAAATGTTGTTTTAAGCTCAAGTTCTTTATCTCATAAACTGTGCTCACATTTTTTTTTATCATACCAAGTACTGGACAAACAAGTCGTGCGCCTGATGGTAAGCGACACGCCTATCCATAACAGGGCAGTGCCACTCAGAGCTTTAAAACACAAAGGTCTGAGGGGCACTGGCACTGTGCCCGTCACCCTGGGACAGAAGTTGATGAGTCTCATGTGCCTCTAATTTCACCAGCACTCTTACCCTTCAAAACCGGAATGAAGTAATGCTGACATTACTGCTTGGCTTAGAAATAGGTAAGGTACTGCCCTGGGCGAAATCTTTCAGAAGGAGCTCTAAACAACATAATATAATAACATAATAACATACGTATATAATAACAACTAAATAACAAAACTACCATTATTTTATAAGTTATAAAACAATAATTTTATTGTAATACTTTTTTTTAATTGAATATTATTATATTTCTACTGTCATGATTTGTAAAAATACAGGAATAAAGCCATTAAAACCAAAAACTAAGATCTGCTACTGGCACAGAGAAATTCGAAAGCTATGCTGACTCGTTGCGTAGTTCAGGTGGAAGAGTTATAGTCCCAGTTTGATGAAGCCGCTGGTTTTTCGCTGTTTTTTCGACATTTGTATCAATAAAAACGATTGGCAAATTATTTCATTACGATAGGCAAGCATTATAATGTCCCTTCGATACGATAAGAAGAAGATCAATAAAAACAATAGTTTTATTCTACAGCACTGCTTGTTATACCTGGAAAGATTTCAAAACCTACTATCACACTATCCCTTGCAATCCCTATTCAAAATTAGTTAAAGCATCATGATTTCATAAATAGAAAAACGGTATTTTATAAATTAGTTATATTGGTACAGTCAACAATAGAAATGAAAAAAAAAGAAAAAACAAAATACCGAGTTTTGTTAATGTTGGCTTCTTGAATTGCACAGCGCTGCAGCGCGGTGGCCGCGTGGTGACCGCGCAACTGTCACATTTCATACAATTCTAGACACGTCGGCGCCGCAGCAGCGCGACTGTCGCGCGGCCGCCGCGCGGTTGCAGTGCTTCTAGAAATTGTATGAATAGTGACAATCGCGCTGCCGTTGCGCGGCCGCCGCGATGCAGCGCTGCTGCAGCGCGGCTAACAGTGGCTAATTTTAACGCGCCCTAACAGTATCTCGCGCTTTATGTCGCTGTCGCGCAAGTCGTGCCCTGTTGTGCTAGCCCTACAGGGCCCCAACCCCCAGGACTTTCAATTGAAGTGAGACATTAATATACTCTTATCCTTATTATCCAAACAAATGCCAGATGTGTTTTATGTGAACTCAAAACCTTATTTTGTACTACAACCATACCTTATCCGAGAAAAAGAACCTTGATATGTTCGAATAACATTTAAAAGATTATTTTTTCAATTAACAGAATATTTAAACAAATATTGTTTGTTTTCAAGAAATATTGCCACAACAAACAAACAAATATTGCCATACACCTACATGAATGCTGTCATAACAAGATTTACCATACATTTATGGATTAGTGCAGTGCAGTGCAGTTCGGGGCACTCGGACACGGACGCGCTCCACCACGCAGAGATAATTGTTATTATAATTCGAGTTTCGCGCGGCATAGGCCGCTGCGCGTAAGTGGCAATGGGTTCCCAACAACTCATAGCCAAAGTGCTTTTGGTGTTTGTCCAGCACACCATCGATACCTTGGACGAGGGCAGCATTGTGCAGATCTGCAAATGTAATCCAACTTTAACGAGGTTGAGAATTGCAGTGTCAAATGCTGTTGTTGCAGAGTCTCGGCAAAGCCATCTCGCCTTAGAGATGGAGGCGCGGAGAGTCTTCAGGATGTTTTCATACTCCTGAAGGAGACTGACCCGGACAATGTGCCTACATTCGTGGCAAAGGAGCTGCACAAGTTGCGAACGTCATATTCGACCAAGTCGATGTCACCAGGCTGCTGAAGCTTACTTCCCTGAAGTCAAGCCCGGCCGAGTTGCAGTGTAAATTGGAGGCTTCAGATGACACCATAAGTGAGCTGCTTGCCCAAGTTGCGTTATTAAATAGCGCTGCTTCGGTATGTGGTTCACCAGAGGCCTCTAATGTAAACACGCGTCGTGGGTGCAAAATGCATTCATCAGCAGTGTCGAGTCGGCACATATGGTTGCGTTACCAAACGCTGCTGCTATAGCGCGTGATGCACTGCGGTTAGCTACCCGCCCCTCCGCCCCGTCGGAAACGTCAGGCTTGTCCATGTCAGCTCCTGCATGTGCATACGCCGCTGTACCTGGCTCTACCAGCCAACCCGCGACTTCGAAACTCGAGTAGAGACAATCGGCTAAGGGAAATAGCTATCTCTAAAGTTGCAAAACCACAGAGGCTGACGGACGTGGAAGAGGAAGCCACCAGCCGCAACCTGTGTGGCACAGCACCGGCAGGATCGACCTTTTTGCTGCGTCCGACCATACCGATGACGCTGCTGTACCTGTCGCGACCACATTTCTCAACGAAATCTGAGTAGACGGTGGAGTACATCAGATTAAAAGCCAAATACATCCTGAGCGTCGAGCGGTTACGTGAACGTGAACTTTTAATTTAATTGTATATTGTATTTGTAACCTCAGACGCAAACAGAGTTTTAAAAATTTCCCGTGTCTACGCTACATTATATTGAAGTTCAAAAGTCGATGTTGTGAAAGTTGTTTGTTTATATGACAGGATGGTTATGTTGTTTAAACACTTTCGAGTCCTAGAGCCACACGGTGTCCCTGATGAATTTGGCGCTGTAGAATCCTAGAACCACACGGTGTATTTAAGGCACAGCTGTGTTTTCATCCACTATATTTTTAAAACTTAAAAATAAATTTAAAAATGCCCGAAATCGTTATTGACACCGTGTGTCTCTAGGACTCGAAAGGGCTTAAGCATCAAAAACAGACTCATTGCCGGGGTTAAGTTAATTTAAAAAATCGTACAGGGAAATGTTTTATAAAAATCGTGTACACAAAAAAGTTTAATAATAGAGGTAACAAAAAAAAACATGGCCATTACATTAAAGAAAAAGAAAGGAAATCAAAGTCTATTTACAAAACGTCTCTTCAACTTAACACCATCGACATAACGAAAAGCTATTTCGCAATACGAAACCTGGTTCGAGGATATCCAGTAAGCCTCAGCATTTCGTTTAAAAATCCGGATTTATTTCCACTTTTCCGTCTCATGTCCTCTTTTCAAAGGGATAGAGATGTGTTGTAAATGGAGACGTGAAATAGTACCTTTTTTAGGGCAACACCACTATAAAGGGGTTTGAACTTAAAAGGCATTTAATTTTGCCATATTGTGACCCTTCTACTTAGCAAGTTAATGACTTAATTGACTCGTATCATCGTCACAATATTTATCGTGCTAAAGTTTTAGCAGTCAAGATAGTTTATGTTCATCAGTGCTTTGGCTAGAAAATGATCATGAAACTGAACAGATTTAGGCAGATGTGAGAAATTATCGATATTACTGGAAAGAAAAGGCGTAAAAGCCAAATCGCACAGTTTGCAAGGTGAGTGAAAAACCTATCCTTATAAACGTTTTGGTTCATATCGTTTTTAATTTTTATTAACTATTTTTACGTAAGAACCGACGAATTGCAAAGAAAGACTACACACGGAATTACACCCGCTGTGCTCCCGACTCGACACGCGCTCGACCCGCACCCGCTGTCAGTGTGTTTCAAGCTTTAGTGGCAGTGGGTGGGGCACATTGCTCGATGGAGCTAAGGAGTTCTCGAGTGGGGACCGCGTACCGAAATACGCAGGGTGGACAGACAGATCAACCACAGGCTGGACTGATATTCTGCAGCTTGATTTTGATTGCCTCTCCCGATCGGAAACTGCGTCTTTTCCGAGTCGAGGCGCATAATTGCGATTCACAACTAGCCGATTGGAAACTTTTGACATTTCTAATCGGAACAATTAGTTGATTTAATTCACAAAGATAGACTAGTAGCATTCAGGTACGTCTTCTTGTTCAGAAACCCATCTGATTTCGAGACTATCCGATCGGATCGATTCCGTTTTGAATTAAAATCAGGACGCTAGTGAAGGTTGCGGGAATCCGCTGGATGCAAGCAGCACAAGTCCGGGCGCTGTGGCGTTCCTTGGGGGAGGCGTATGTCCAGCAGTGGACGTCTTTCGGTTGAAATGATGATGATGATGATGACTTTCACGTAAAAGTTAAATGAAAAGATGAAAATTAGATGAAAAGTTTGAAAATTTAAACGAATTCATATCACATCGATGATAATAATTTTCGGATTGGTTTTAACGCCTTTTCTTATCCGAAGTGTCATTATGGAGTGTTTTGTATAATTTTCTATATCTACTAAGGTTAATTTATGTAAACATTTTATTGTGCCATAAAAACAAACGATATATTATCTTAAATCAATTGTTAGTGATTAAATTTTTATTGAATTGATATTCAATTATTTTTTGTGAAATTACTCCACTAGTTTGTTATAATTATTAATACAAAGATCGAACACTCAGAAAAAACACTCAGAAAAAATTTCTTCGATCCGGTCGGATTCGAACCGATGTCTTCTTGCATACCGTGCCAGACGCTATACCAACTAAGCCACGGAACGAACCAACGGACCTCACGAATTCTTCTATGTGCTTGCGTCGTGTCTGTAAGTTCAAGGGCACCTCTGAAGACGCCATATTGGCTTCACTGTCTGATATTGGCTTGGAGAAGCTTCCACATATGAACAGCATTCACTGTGAACGAGTCCGAATATTTTTACGAACTATGTGACGGAAGAACGAAGGACAAATTAGAGTGCCGGAGCGCAGGCGATCAACCATAGCTTGACGGTATTGAAAACGCCCACGAAGGTAACTAAGGGAAGAGGGACGAAAAAGGATTTCGAAGAGGAAGCATAAAACGTGTGCATTTCTACGGAGGCGAAGAGGCAGCAACTTCGAATCATATTTAAACTTGGAAATGTGGTCGTACTTTTTCATGCCGAACACAAATGTTAATTTCATTCTTCACCTACACCAGACTACATTTTTCACCTAGGCTAGGGTTGGCTGGAAGAGATCTCTTCTAGAGATAAGCTCACCTTTGTATATGTCCTTTATAACTTGTGTTTCATGTATCTTTTCTTTGTGCAATAAAGAGTTATTATTATATTATTTTGTAGTCACAATAACTTATTAAGATTTAGTAAGTTATATTAAAGTTATTTCTGTCAAAGTATTATAAGACAAGTATGGTAACTCAATACAAACGTAACATCTTGGCTTGTATGTATGCGCGTCTGCCGCGCGCCATGTACGAACACACACATTCGTAAAATCTTGCAATGCATGCGCGTTGCATAGCGCTGGTCGTCACACGCGCTTTCATTATTATGCGAATATGTGAGTCCGTACAAAGTGCGCGGGCACCATACAAGCCGCGCTGTTATGTTTTATGAAATTGCCATATTTGACATATTATATATATTATGTTTCTATTCTAAGGTTGCATGGAAGAAATTGCTACTGAAAAAATTACAGCGTTTTTAAAATGGCCCATTTTTTATATTTACTTATATTACTATGCTGTGTTTCAGTAAAGAGTATTTCGTTTAATCATTTTTAACCTACTTCAAAAAAAGGAACAGGTTCTCAATTCGACTGTTTTTTTTTGCATGTATGTACGATTTTGACGATTCTTTTTGTTGAAAATGGTAATGGGTAATGGTACCTCCGTATTGGTACCGGTTAAATTGTAAAAACTAGGGGATGATTCCGGTTTCGTGCACGTTTCGGTAACCGATTTCAATAAAACTTGGCAAATAGATGTTATTCCAAGAACTTTTGAGGGCCGTTTTTTTAAATAAAAAGTTATATTATTGGCTATAGTGTTTGCCCTGTTACTATTAGCAGACGTGTACGCAGGTGTATTGGTGGTGGTGTAAGCGACTTCGTTGCTCATTAACAATGTCACTTTAGGTTAGATGTTATTTATATGTCATCGTAAACTTACTGCTGACTATCGCATGTGGTGAGCTGTGTAGCTGATATTGAGGTTCATTCCAGAAAATCCCAATGAGAAATGCCCATTGGTTGATTGGAATGATGTTCCAATTTGGATTTGTATTTGGAAGACTATTTTACCTTTTATTGATGCCGTGCATAGATGTTCACGCAAATTACTATTTCTTTATTAGTCATAAAGTTTTATGGGATACCGCACCATGGTGTTGCTTGTTTGTAAAGGTAATTATTTGTACTTCTATAGACCATTCTTTTGGCATGGTTCACTCAATGTTGCCAACTAGACTAAAGTAAGAGCTCCTTATGAAAGAGTTAGTCCAGGGAACTACTGCCACCTTAGGAACCTATTTCTGTGGTGAAGCACTAAAAAGCAATGCGAGCATTACTGCGTTCCGGTTTTAAAGGATCTGGTGCTGGTGAAACTACACTAGGCACATGGGACATGTTTCTTTACTTTGCCGTATGCACGAGGAAGGATGAAGCAAAGTGTTTCGTGCGAGTGGTTGGATATGTCATACAAATAAAATATACTCTCTGTTGTACATAATATTTAAATCTGCGAGTAACATTTAGTATAGCTTGTTTTAATAACTTTACGTTACATACATTACCTAAAGTTTGTATGCTCGCTTTCCAAAATACCCTTGGTTTTTTTTTTTCAGGGATAACAAATAATTGTACATGTTTTTTTATTATGAAAACTAACGCGGTTACCACACACTGTAGTATAAAAGTAACGGGACTTACTCGCGTAGTATTTTCGTCGGAAGCGGTCCGACTAGTTTCAATCATAACCGATGGTCTTCTTCGGTGATACAAGTGACGCGGTCGCGAACGTTGCACTCAACCCCTGAAGAAGACCATCGATTATGGTTGAAACTACTCGTACCGCTTCAGACTAAAATACTATGCGAGTAAGTCCCGTCACTTTTAAACTACAATTGTACATGTAGTTTTACATTAAGTGTTGATTAATTTTGACATAAGTACATGTACAATCAACAACATTCTCCACAAATTACTATTAAAATTAACATTGTCGTGTGTGATGCGTAAGGCAAAACTGAAACAAGTAAAAAGTAAACAAAAGATATTAGCTTTGGTAAATGAAATATTTTTTATTTATGTAAAGAACGAGGCAAATGAGCAGACGAACTACTTGATAGGAAGTGGTCATCGTCGCCCATGGACATTTGCAACATCAGATGATCTGCCTATGCGTTGCCAGTCTTTGAGAGCCCTGTAAATGCGCTTTTTGAAGAACCCCATGTCATAGAGCAAGGGAAATATTTCAGGAGGAATATAATTCCACATCTTGCAAGTTCGAGGAATAAACGAACGAAATGCCCACGCGGTCTTACAATGCCTCTAAGATGTGGGGATGGACTCTACTCCTTTGGCGGGAGGTGCAATGGTAGAAACGAGACGGTGGTACCAGTTTGCCTGCATTTGTACGGCAGCGCGCCGTTTTAAAAAGCGGTCGTCGATTAACTTTATCAGTTGTATTTAATATTTTGCAGAAGGTTGGACAGTCAATCTCATTGTGACGAAGCGTCTATTATGAAGTGTTAGCATTCCAAACTTAGTAAGTTCTCGTATGGTGTATTTTTTCTAAATATTTTGTAATTTACGGACTTAAAGAAATTGTATCGGTATAATATTATACTATAATCACAGAACAATAAATACAGGTATAACAAAGCCACATGTGATCATACATCGTAAGTTCTTTTATCACATGAAAGTCATAAAAATAGTACGGACTACATGAAACAAATATGTACCTATATTATGTGAAATATGTTCTCTCTTCATCATGAATCAACTCTTCCATTTAATTATAAATACAAAGATCGAACACTGAGAAAGATTTCTTCGATCTGGCGTCTTCAGCACACCGTGCTTCACACTCTCCCTAATAAGCTACGGAACGTACCAGCGGATCTTACGAATTTTTCTATGAGTTTGTAGCATCTTTGTTTTTGGTTTTTAATGACTTTTGCGGTAGCGTAGTATCACAGCGTAGCATGTGTGAGAAATCTATGGAAGTCTTCACTCCGCCAGGTACCTTTACATCTACATGCGGCTGACTAGAGATGTCGTTTTCATAATTCTAGGGTCTAAGTCAAAATCCAACATCATTCATTTAAGTTAATACATATACTCGCTAAACCATTTAAGTCTTCGTCGTAATTAATTTGTTACTTTATAAATTTCGAACTTTATTCTAGAGGTTATTTAACTTCCAACACTAAAAACAATACAAAAAATATATAATTATATATTAACAAATGAAGCACTTTTTTGGTATAATTATTAATACAAAGATCGAACACTCAGAAAAAAATCCTTCGAACCGGCCGGATTCGAACCGACGTCTTCTAGCTTACCATGCCAGACGATATACCAACCAACCCACGGAACGAACCAGCGGACCTCACGATTTTTTCTACGTGCTTGCGTCGTGTCTTTGTATTTGGTTTTTTTCAACGACTTTTTAGTCGTAGCGCCATCTATGAGAAATCTCTGTGTCGTCATCTATGAGAAATCGGAAATTGCTGAACACTACAGAATCATTAAATTCCTCCCCTTCTCTTGCTATTGATGTCCTAAAGGAAAATGTTAACGTTTGTGGCAGTTTATTTAATTTCCGTCATGTTAATCCACAAGACATCATAAAAGCTTTTATATCAACACATGTTAAAAAAACTGAAGATCTCTGCGGTATATCAATTAAAGTTATAGACTCAGTTATTGATCTCATTTCCCCACATTTAGCTGTACCTTTCAATTGGTGCGTTGACGAAGGAGTTTTTTCCGATTTAATGAAATACAGCAAGGTTATTCCATTATTCAAAAGCGGTAGGAAAGTTGATCCTAGCAACTATAGGCCCATTTCAATTTTACCAGCTTTAAGTAAAATTTTCGAAAAGGTTATGCTGACTCAAGTACTGTCCTATTTCGGTAGGAATCATACTTTTTATAGTCAACAATACGGGTTTACTAGTGGTAGATCGACTAGCGATGCGGGGGTAGCGTTACTAAAACACATCTTTGATGCTTGGGAAAGGTCCCAGAACGGTATTGGTGTTTTTTGGACCTCTCAAAGGCATTTGATTGCGTTGATCATATTACTCTTATTAGGAAGCTGGAACATTACGGTGTACGCTATACCACGTCTGGCACGATAAGCTAGAAGACGTCGGTTCGAATCTGACCGTATCGAAGGAATTTTTTCTGACTGTTCGATCTTTGTATTAATAAACTAGTGGAGTAATTTCACAATAAATAATTGAATATCAATCCAATAAAAAATTTAAAATACAGCGAATAGCGACATCTTTCGCTACGACTGGTAACTGTAAAGGTACTAACTGGGTGATAAATCTTTCATAGATTTCTCACAGGTGGCGCTACGACTAAAAAGTCGTTGAAAAAACCAAATACAAAGACACGACACAAGCACATAGAAAAATTCATAAGGTCCGCTGTTTCGTTCCGTGACTTAGTTGGTATAGCGTCTGGCACGATAAGCTAGAAAACGTCGGTTCGAATCCGGCCTTATCGAAGGAATTTTTTCTGAGTGTTCGATCTTTGTATTAATAATTATAACAAACTAGTGGAGTAATTTCACAATAAATAATAGAATATCAATTCAATAAAAAAAATTTAAACACTTTTTTGACTTATGTTTATACTGTATGTTCGCCGACTCTAGAATTGTAATATTAAGTTTTTTTTTTGAAATTACTCCACTAGTTTAGAAATTACTCTTCTATTTAAGCATAAAAAAGTTATCGACGAGTTTTTTTTCTAGAATCTTTAAATATCTCTCCCGAAAAGTCGTCATTTCGCAGAAGAGGCATTCATTACACCCAAGGTTAGATTTATTAATTCTCCAAGGTATAGTTACACAAGCAACATACGAGTAAGCAAGTTACTGAAGAAGGAAAACTGAACGAACTATACGGTTACTATGTAGTTATCTACTAGTTAATTTATTGTAAGTAGTAATTACTTTAAGAAATAATTGTACCTACAGTTGCAAATTTTATTAACGTTAGTGTGTTTAAAATTTCTTTTGTTCGTAAAACTTGTTACCTGAATAAACAACATGCACGCTTTGTTGGTGTATATAATTGATAAATGCGTGTTTAATGTTCCATATTTCTTAGTACAGTTGAAAAGATGTGGATGGTAATTGTTTTAATAAGTGTAGCTGAAGCTATTCGTCTAGCGGAGAATGAAAAATATTCATACCTTTCTTGTGAGTGTACATTTTTTTTCTATATCTTGAAAATAGAAAACGTTTACAACATATTAAGAAAAGTCGGACTTGTAATGTTCTTTTTAAATAAATAAATTAGTGTATCTATAGATACATAACTACATATAGAACTATATATTTTCTCTCATAGCCCCAGCGTCATCAAAATCTGTCGATTGTGGGCTCAACGCCTACTGGGACGATTGTCCCCCAGATTATCCACCGCATCAGAACTGCTCTCTACTCTGGTCTGAGTTTGAATGTGAACCTGACGAGAATTACTGCTGCAGACCTGCTTGTCGATGCGAAGATGGATTTTACAGAGACGAATATTTCAAATGTGTTTCTTCAGAGCATTGTAGTGAGTATTTAATTGTCTGAACGTGTTGTTACGTGTACACTCAGGTGTTATCTAAGTAATGGTATCATAAAAAAATAGGTCTGTTTTGTGTTGCATTCACTTTTTCTTATCTGAGTCAAAACACGAGCACATTCCCATTTTAATAGTACAGCAGATGTAAAGGCGTGGTGGCCTAATGGTTTGACTTACCGCCTTTCAAGCGGAGGCTCTGGGTTCGAATCAGGTCTCGCATCTCTGAGTTTTTGGAATTTATGTGCGTAATTTAATTTGAAGCTTACCATGAGTTTTTCGGTGAAGAAAAACATCGCGCTGAAACCTGCACATGGAATATGTTTAAGCTTCAGAAAATATGTGAAGTCCCCAACCCGTAATGAGCCAGCGTGACGGACTATAGCCTAAACCCCTGCCTAAGAGGAGACCCGTGCCCATCTGGGACTTATGAATAGATTGACGATTTGATGATCGCCAAGCATTAATATGAACGTTAATGTGTTTCGATTTTGAAGGGTTAGAGTGCTGGTGAAAGTACACGTGGCGTTTGTTAATTTAATGTCATCATCATCAACGTCATCAATCAGCCGGAAGACGTCCACTGCTGAACATAGGACCCCTCCCAAAAGACTTACAGACTAGCCGGTCGGACGCGATGTGCATCTATCGGCTGCCCGCCGCCCTTATCAGGTTATCTGTTCATATAGTTGTGGGCCGTCCCATTGAACACCTTTCGGTTCGGGGTCTCCATTCGAGAACCTTTCTACCCCAATGGCCGGCAGTTCTACGAACCTGCCCACTTGCTAATTCTTTGAGCTCTGTCGGTGACTTTCGTCCTTCTACGGATCTCATTTCAGATTCGATCACGTAGAGAAATGCCGAGCATAACTTGCTCCGTAGCGCGTTGAGTGACATTGAGCTTTTTATGAGCCCCATAGTAAGTGACCACGTCTCAGAACCGTAAACCATCGCTGGCAACACGCACGCGAAGACTTTTGTCTTCAAAAGTTTTAAGTGTCAAGTGTTCAACGGCCTCCGTGGTTGAGTGGCTTGTACCCCGGTTTTCATGGAGTCGCCATCTCTGATGTACCGGGTTCGATCCCCGGCCGGGTCGGTGCAGAAAACTAACTTTCCATATTATCTCGGGTCTGGGTGTTTGTGGTACCGTTGTTGATTCCGATTTCTATGACACAAGTGCTTTTGCTACTTACTTTAGGATCAGAGCAACGTATGTGACGTTGTCTAATAAGTATAATTTAATTGCAACTGTTATAGTTAGGCGAGTTGCTTATCATCAGACGTTCGACGACGATGACTGCCGTATATATTCAAATAGAAGAAAAACTGAACCAGGAAACTTCTCTAGGTGCTTGTTGCTGATCTTTGGTTTTCATTCAAATGGTTTTTTTTATTGTAGAATCCATCTGTGAGAAACCATCTTTGAGAAAATGTTTTTTCTTCACTCAGCCAGGTACAGTTACAGCTATCAATGGCTGACAAGAGGTGTTGCTTTATTAATTGCAATATTTGTCTGGCAAACAGGTGTAGTTCTAATCCAGCCGGATCAAAGGAAATTTACTTTGTGGTTCTTCGTTTTGTATCAATAATAAAACCAACTAGAGGCTACATTCACAAAACAATATGAATATTAGGGTAATACAAAACAATTATATTAAATAAATGTTGCAATTAATATAGCGATACCTCTTGTCGGCCACTAGTAGCCGTAAAGGTATCTTGCTGGGTGAAGAAAAAATATTCATAGGTTTCTCACACAAGACGCTACAGCAAAAAAGCCATTTAAATTCAAAACAAGAATCGTTAACAGGAAACGAGACGTTCGTGTGTAATAAACATACAACACCAATCAAGAAAGTACAGTTAACATGACGTAATTGTCCTAGCATGTTTCAAAATGTCATATATATCAACAGTACGACATTAAACCAAGATTAGGGAGAACACGACAATTAACTCAAAACGGAGAAAAATTGTTCGTTGTTATCTTGTGCTTCATGTAATTCAAGGTTAAAGTCAATGAGCAAGAATTGGCAAATAATAAAACATCTGTTTTAAATAAACCATTGAGCTAATAAAAATATGTATGCATATCATATACTTTATGAATTTACGTAAACCTCCTCACGTATTAATAATTTGCATTGATGTTAAACGTGTGATTCGACTCTGGGAATATAGCGTTATCACTGTGATAATTTAGTAGAGTTGTCATAATATTATTTATAATACCGTCAACCGTAACAACGATTAATATAATCGCTAAAATGACGAAATTATGTCGTTATATACAGTTAAATTTTGCTATTTAAAGCTCTGAGCGGCAATGCAACTGTTATGGACAGGCGTGTAGCTTACCATAAGGCGCACGACTTGTCCGTCCTGTCACTCGATATTATAAAAAAAATCCGCTCTATCGATCTATATCTATAAGTACTCCTCTACAAGTTTTGATTTTCATTAATAACCTTCTTCATCAAATTAAAAGCGAATGTCTGGCTTATGCTGTTGACGGCGTTGAATTTTCAGACATATCAGTGATATAGAGAACTGTCGACTTCTCCTAGGTGATATAAACAAAATTGTAGATTGGTGCCACCTGAAGACTTAATTCGAAGAAATGTCAAATTATTTCTTTTAAAGAGAAAACATGGTCAATTTTATTTGATTATAAAGGAACTAAAAGGATTAATTACAGAAGGTGTCGCAAAAGTTAGGGATCTCGAAGTCATGTTTTTCTGATTGCCTGAAGAGTAATCCAAAGCAATTGATAGTTTTACATACACCTCTCCTACACCTCTCTGATTAAGAGCGTTCTTGAATACTGCTCACTAGTTCGGAACCCAATATATGATGTGCATAGAATTCGTATTGAGGCAATTCAACGCCGTTTTCTGAGTCTTAAGTGGCAGGTGTGGTTTGAGGCGTCGATTGCCGGAATACAATGACAGACTGAGAAGTTTTTATTTAACTTTTGACAGCTCGAATTCTAATCAATTAGTGATGTCTTAATGCGTTTCAGATTCGATTTTTTATAACAATCGATTTAATTTGTGAAGTCTTAATCGTGAATGTGAGCCGGTTCAAAAAACATGATTATTTATTGTATGTTTGGGATTGTGATGGTGCATTGCACAATTTGTGTACTCAAGAAAATAATTAATGTTAATGAGGATTCAAGTGGTGATTCCCGTTCACATGGAGAAAAATCCGACGATTCATCGTAATAAACAATAAGAATTTATTAGAATTATTTATAATTTATTTAATTACTTTATAATTTATTAGACAAGTACCAAAATTTATCAACTTAAAAAACCTTCGTTACATAATCCGTTAACTCGATAAATATCGGAGCTAAAGAGCACGTCGGTTCATTAAAATTAAAAAATAAAAAAGTCTAGGAAGTATTGCATTTTTTTTGTCTATGTATGTCAATAATTACGGAACTTCAGAGATATGCATATGTTAAAAGTTGAATAAATGGTTGGACGGAGTATAAGCCTAGAAAGGAGGATGTGGTTGTCTAATATGCGCTGTTTCCATAACATAGCAGGTGGCTTCTTCACTTACCTCATCGAACAAATTTATGTCAAAGTCCCCTGTAGGTCCATGCATATACGTATCACTACTCTTTGTGCTGTCACCCACTACTAATAATGTTATAAAAAAATAACCGACTTTGAAGACTGCGTCGTTATTATAATGAAATCTGTGATGATGAAGATCCTAGTGAACTAGTAGTTCACATTATTTTTTAATACTAAAATTTGTCTTTATTGTTAAATCCCCTTTAGATTGTTTATATTTATTTAGTTTTTTTAAAAATCTACATTTCCGCTCTTTGTAATAGTGAGGTACCTATTTTGTTATGGAATGCTGTGTATACATAGTTGTAATTGAGTGTCAGTTCTATAGTGCGATTTAAGAATGTTTTTGTATTATGTTGTATCTGATGTCTGTAATTGTACCAATAAAATAAAAATTAAAACCTACGTGGACAAACCATGTATGTGTACAAACTAAACCATAATATAACAGGGTAGGCAGTCTGTATATACACAGATATCCTCAACATTATTGTCCAGCCACCGTCATAATAATATAAGAATAGCCTTTAAGCTGCCTTCAGTTTTGCTCGATTTTGTCGATCAACACTACCACTTGTTAGCGATCGATAAATGTCAGTGTCAAAATCGAACAAATTTATCGGCACTTGTCATTTGTCACCATTTCGCAGTATCAAACGCTAAATGAAAAATACGTTGTCGAAAAAACACGATTTCGATCGTCTGTTTCTTACACATTCACTCGTTTTGTTCGATCACACGTGTTGACCAACAAAAAATCGAACAAATCTGTAGGCGCCTTTAATTAGGTGTGCGCATGTACCATCGTCGACCTCATTGCCACATTCCATCAGGTGAGATGGAGGTCAGATACGCATTTATTTAACACTAATAAAAAGTATAATTTTAATAATTATACATTATTTCTTTCAGTCGCACGTTATTATATTGACCAGTACGCTGTCACAGAAGTTGTTGAAGAGGTTGAAGGTACGTGTGCTCCAAACAAATATAAAGATTTATATCTAAATTTAATCATATTCTGCCTATAAATTTTGATACTTGAATTGAAATATTTATTTTATTGAATATCATGATGTTTTTACTACCATGATATTAATATTTTTTTGTGCAAATACTCCACTGGTTCGTTATTATTATTATTGGTATAAAGACCGAACAAACACAAAGAAACTTCCTTCGGGTCGACCGGTCTCGATTCAGTGTCTGTCGCCTCGCCGTGGCCACTGCTCTTCGGTGAAGCAACTGGGGCTGGTTCGAGTTTAGTCGTATATAGAAGAAATTTTTGACAATAATACAATATTTCCTTTTGTATCCATGAGAAAAATTTACATTTGAATTTATTTAACCTTTCTTTAACAACTTGTGTGAATTGAACTTTCTTTTAGAGCCAAACAAATGTCCAGCCAATGAGACAATGGCGTGGTGTGTAGTCGACTGTGCGTACAAATATTGCCCCACTAATGATAGTCGAGCAGTATCTCGCTGTCAATCACCGAGGGGAAACTGCCCACAGGGATGTGTGTGTCAGTGGAATTATAAGAGGTTGAGTGTTACAGACCGGAGATGTATTTTGGCTTCTGATTGTCGTAAGTTTTAGAATATTTTTAAAATATATTTTCATCCTTACAAATATAGTTTACTGCCTTCTCGAAAGTATATCAGCTGCCAGACTAAAACTGCCGCAGTCTTCATTCTCTACAAATAGGCTAGACCATTAAACTATATGCATGCGATACACTTCTAGAAGGCCCGGAACACTCCATCCTTATGTAGTTGATATACCACCCATTCGCACTAAGCGCTTTGCTTCCTCCTTTCTGATGCGTACGGCAAAGGAATGGAATAATCTACATTCTACTAATCTACATCTGTTTCCCGAAAAGTACAATTTGGGGCTGTTCAAGGCTAGAGTGAATAGGCATTTTTTAAGTAAACGCGTACCATCGTCCATCACATCGTCGCTTAACATCAGGTGAGATTGTGGCCAAGCGTGTGCCTATTATTTATGGAAAAAAAAGAATAAACTAGAAATTTGCGCAACATATACAAAAGATTTAGCAATTCTATTAATTTCCTCAGCCCCAGTGAAATGCACCAGGCCGAACGAAGTGTGGAACCCTTGCCCCTCTCCATGTTACAGAGAAAATTGTAGAAACAGGCGTACAGAACCAAAGATATGTACTTATAAAGGACTAAACACTTGTGAGCCAAGATGCACCTGTATCCAAGGATATTATCGAGATCAATTCGATGATTGCATCCCGGCTGCCGATTGTGGTAAGTGTCATCCAAAACTTTGAATGTGGGCTTAAAATCTCGTTTTTCCGGAGTTTCCGAGATCGTACCGAGTCTCGATTTTTTGCCGATATGCAGCGTTACTGAAAGCATAGATTACTAATAGTTACTACGTAACTGAAAGCGCTATTATACATATCGATATTTCAGGGAAGAGAAGGGGTAAAAACGAATGCGTTTGCGCCTTTTCTTCCCTATTTCGATATTTCTGGTGTTTCTCCATTAGTTGCTTTTGAATCTATTATACATATAATGCATTATAATATATCTTGTTGTTGTTTCAGATAAAACTACATTTACGAGCGATTTACGTGCCGAGTAGAAACACGCAAAAAAATTAATATAAATTTTTATAAAACTTTCGTGTTTATTCACAAAATGGTTATCACTCATTACAGTAGGTGCGCGGAATCCGGTGTTTAGTGCTTATAATAATAAAAACAAAAATGCTTCGACTTCAGTTTCGCGAGTGGATACAGTGAGTGTGGTTTGTCGAAAAAAAGTAAGTGACACTGGTAACGCCACAAGTAATCAAGGTGAAGGTAGTCGTCGACAGCGAAACAGAGTAGACAGATATGTCTGCTCTTAGACCTGTCTTCTGCCGCTGTCAAGTCAACCAATAATACAATACAAACGACGCAGCGCGGTTTGTATCTGAGAGCGCCCGCCGCGTGACGCGTACGGATGTGTGCATAGTTAGATAATGCAAATGTGTGCATTTGCATAATCTAAGGATGTTCACTGTACTGGTTGTCTCAACTTTTCATTATTAAGCGAATGTGTGCGTCCGTACAGAGCACGCGGCGGTTGTACACATACAATTTACGCTTATCCTACAATATCGGGAAAATAAAAAGAACTCATACCGTGGTAAGAAACCTGTAATTAGTGATAATCATTTAAAATGTATTAACTCCATATAACAATAATTAATGATTTTTCAATTACCATGTATTTTCTGAAATCAAGCGGGATTTCCTAAACATGTTTCCATCCAACAACTCGATTTTAGCATAACAAAGCTATTTCCTTTTTTTTTAATACCGTTTTAGCAGCAATTCCTTGCTTATTACAAAAATTTGTTTTAATAAAATTGTTCCCTAGAACCGTAATATCGCCGTCATTCATGCAAATAATTGCGTTTTCAGTGACGATAAACTGATTTACTTTCCGATTTTTTATTGTTTTAATTTTCATAAACGAATATTTGATGTTTTACGCGAACTTTTTTGGTTTACTATACGCATACTATTAATCTAAGTACGTTCATTTGAATGTATAGTAAATTATTTAGTACAATAAGTGGAATTGTGGCCAGAATTAACAATACAATAATAGCATTATTAAGATTGTGTTTTATTGTGACATCATGTATTTTATGACACATCGAGTTTTTAGTTTCTCGCGAAACTATTTTTTCTTCTATTTTTTAACCGCTCACTGCCATGCCGTGAACACATTACTCGATTTAGATACGAAAAAAATAGTTTAATTTCCTAAATTTTATGAGATTTTCAGGGTTACTACAAATTTATGAACGCCTCATTTGTTTTTATCTATTAAAGAGTTTCGTTTGCAGATATTAATATAAATACATGATTAAATATTAGTGTAAAAGCATTCCCTTCTTTATGCTGCGCAGTATTTGGGTAAAAAAATAAAAATTAGGTACGTCTTGTCTGTAGATACAACAAAACATTCGTGTTTTCATGCAGAGTTATTTCATTTCTTAATCTTTTATTTAATTATTTATTTTAATTTTATGCTCAAATTCTTTTTTAAAGTCTCGTCCGTAAATTGACAATCCTTCGATAGTTTTTTCATTCATTTTTCAATTCACCATATTTTTTTGTGATGGTTTTACGGGTTCGTATGCCTCAGTGCCTATAACTATAATTAATGTAGGCACCTACATTGTATCCTTGATGTCGTTAACTAAAAAGTATTGTTCCAGACGGTCAATATACAAATTCCAATTGTCTTTCGTGACATCAAACGCCTCGATCTTTCCCTGTGATACTTTGTACTTACTAGTATAGTTCTGTTCAGATGAACAGACCTTTACTTTGCGTGTGTACTAAATCCTCCATCGGCAGGCTCTGAAATAAGACAACAACAACTTGGAACCTGTGTGTAAGCAATTACCGTGTTATGAACAAAATAATAAATATATTAATGATAAAGAATAATGACAAAGTTCTATATTATTCTAATGTTTTTTTCTTCTTATTTTCGTTCTAATTAAGTAATTTGTATGCGTCTGTTTACGAAAAATATGTGAAAATATAGAGTTTAACTTCCTGAACAGATTTTGATTTTGGGTTTACTATTCTGGGTAGCTCGAAATTAAAGATCTCAGGTTCAATCTGGTTCGATTCCTGGGCCAGGAGAAATATTTGTATGGCCTACATTTATTTCTCTCGTGAGTTTGGGTGTAATTTGTGGTTGTCTATGTGTGTGTCCATGGCACCCGCGACACAGGGTTTCCCTAGTGCGGGGTCACAGACATATATCTAGATAGACGCCGCAAGTACTGCAATTTGTATGAAACCCAAGCGTGCTACATTTTTTGTACCCACTACGACGTCACAAGAACTATTTAGTGATGGAACCTCCTTCCGATCGGTCTAAATCGATTGATTGAACGGAATACGCATAAACACGCGTGTTTTATTCAATTGATCGATTCTAAATAGAATAATTTATGTTCAAGCGTTTGTTAATTACAAGTAGTCGTACTATTAATATAGTAGAAAAATACTAGAATAAGATAGTTAAGTCCTTTATTTTACTTGACTTTTATATCTTTTAAAGGCAAAAACGCAAACATAAGAAGCACAAAAAGCCACTAACACCGACATCTTTTTGGCTATACTAAAACATATCGAACGTCAACGACTTTTATATCTTTCAAAGGTAAAAACGCAAACATAAGAGGCATAAAAACAAGTTTGTGAAGACCACAAGCCTTTTGGAAAAACAAACAGTCTATAGACATAACATCATGCATTTGCAACTGTACAAACTTTATTCATTGTTTACTAAAATACAATAATATAATGATTAACGTATTCAGTTTCATTTATTCAAAGATTATTTAGTGTACTGTTTTATGCACGTCTTACCTGAGAGAGATAAATACAGCTAATCAAGTTTTTAATTAACAAAGCAAGTATTTCGCTGTTTCCGAGAACAACGGACTATTATTATACGCGCTAAAGTGTTTGTACATAATACTTCGTCGCCTTACTTTACTTTAAAGCACAAAGTTACAAAATGCAAAAAATGGAGTTGTGTTTCATATTTGCTTAATATTCACACACTGGCTTATACCTATTCTTAAAGTAATACGTCCAAATTAACCCTTTTGATAAGAAATTGAAAATAAATAGAGAGTTTTGCCATTTTCTGAATACTCACTCTTTATAAGATACGAGTTTGCGAAAATAAGGCGTCGATTTGATAATAAATATCAAATTACGTGGTGTATTCAGAATGATATAATTCTATTATTATTGATAATCAGCCTTCTATTCTGTGAAACTACAGTGCCTAGAAGTTTACATTTCTTGTTTGACGGCTCTCTTGCAGAATCCAAGTTTTTAGAGCAGTAGAACTTTCCTTGTGAAATAAAGATTTAGTAGCAGTAGAACAAATTTAATAAAGCAATGTAATACATAATATAGTGCCGTTTTGACTGTTATCGGGGTTGATGATTATGAATATCATAATTAAATCCTTGATAGACTTGATACAATACTTAAACGTAGTAACTAATTAAATGCTTATTGTTATTTTCAGATGCAAGCTTTGGATTGAAGCATGTGGAAGACCCATCAATTGGAAAAAGTATTTTCATAAAATATTTGTTATAAAAATATTATTTTTATTATATTCCTGCACATAGTTACTATAAAACGATTTGTGAGAAAGCCCCACATCAACATCTTTTTCTTATTCCCAATGCGGGCATAGTAGTAGGATACCCAACCCAACAGACTAAATAAAAAAAAACACACGGTGATAACCCTGCGGTTTATCGTAATATTAAGACGAAAGCGGCATTCCGCGAGTCTTCAAAGGCGATCCCACTGTATGTTCTTTATACTGTGATACCACTATATAAAATAATTTCCTCTGAACTTTCGTCACGTCACAAATCCACTGCACCATTCAGCTTCTATTAACTTTGTTAATATAATGAGCAAATTTAAAATTTAGTGATGTATAGTTTAGGTAACACTGTCCTCGATTCTGATAGATTTTGATAACAAAGGGACGAAAATTATTATGACATTAGCAATATTATAAAAATATTCTATATTTTTTTTGTTGTAACGTTTAGTAACGTTTCGTTTTTTTTTTCAGTTTTGTCAAGTCTATCAAGGCTTATCAAAGTTTAACATGGCACAATTAATTATGATATTCATGACCATCAACCCCGATAACATTAAAAATGTCACTATATTATGTATTTATATTGCTTTATTTCAATCTGTTCTATTGCTACTAAATCTTTATTTCCTAAGGAAAGCTATACTGCTCTAAAAATTTGGATTCTGCAAGAGAGCCGTCAAACAAAAAATTTAAACTTCTAGGCATTGTAGATTCACAGAACAGAAGGCTGATTATCAATAATAATAGAATTATTTCATTCTGAACACACCACGTAATTTGATATTTATTACCAAATCGACGCCTTACTTTCTCAGACTCGTATCTTATAAAGAGTGATTATTCAGGAGACGGCAAAATTTTCTATTTATTTTAAATTTTTATCAAAGGGGATAATTTGGATGCATTACTTTAAGAATAGGCAAAAGTCAGTGTGTGAATATGAAGAAAATATGAACATGTGAAATCAGTCCGCAAAATGTGTGTATTATACAATACACAAATCCATTTTTTGCATTTTGTAACTTGGTGCTCTAAGATAATTGTATGTTTAAGATACAAGTTTGAGAAAGTAAGGCGAAATATTATGTACAAACACTATAGCGCGTATAATAATAGTCCGTTGTTCTTGGAAACAGCGAAACACTTTGTTAATTAAAAACTTGATTAGCTGTATTTATCTCTCTCAGGTAAGATGTGCATAAAACAGTAGAATAAACAATCTTTGAATAAATGAAACTGAATTCGTTAATCATCATATGGGCATTTCTCCTAGATGGGCTAAATTCTCTGACTTCAGTGGTCGATTTTTTTTCTTAATTTCAGGAAAAATATTGAGCGGAAAGGAAAAAGAACTCAAACTTACATAAGATTCCGTTAATTTGGCAACTAGATTCTTAATACTTAATGACATATTTGATCCACCGAATTCAGCTACCACCGAAATCAGGGTTTCTTGACAAAAGGCGCAATTTTGTATAAAATATTATAAAAGGCAATAAAACCATTCAATAATCTACATAAACATTTAATGACTAACTATTAAACCAGCCTTTAAAAACTAAAATTTATTTATAAGTCGACAAGAATAACGCCAACAAATTTCATCTTATGACTATTTATTAAAATCAGTTTACAGTTTGGCTGTTCAGCCTTTTTTCAATCATACTAAGTATTTCCGTACCTCTTTTAAAAAAAATATTTAGAATTTAATCTATAACTACAAAAGCAATCATTTTTTGGAAACTTTCGCGATTAATATCTTTCTTTCCTTTTTATACATGACGAGGTAATTTATGCAGCTTTAAAATCTTTTCTTCCGCTTTTTCTTCACATATATACCTCTGTCTATCTTTTTCTTTAAACCTTTCATATGTAATCGGATCGCTTTGTATTTTTGCTTTTAGCACGTTTCTTCATCTTCTTGATTTCCAATTTTTGGTTTCTGTTTTGATATTCCTTATTCATTTCCAGTGGGAAGCAAGTAGTAATATAAAATTGTGAAAATCAACAGTATTAACTAAACGTTTATATGAAAAAACCAATATAATTATTGCTTTTCAAAAAAAAAGGCTTTGGCAGATTTTTCTGACTTCGGTGAAAGCATTTCTGAATTCCACCGAATTCAAAAATGCTTCCACCGAAGTCAATCTTCCACCGAATCCAAGGCCACGGGATTCCGAAAATATACATATTTTTGATATTACTCGTAAACGACAATACTTGCAAAACCAATAAATTGTTATTATATATAGTCGTTACAACACGTAGTATAAAAAATATCGTACAATCATAAAATTTAGTTTTTGAAATATCGTATACACCGAATTCAAAAATCAACCTGGACCAAATCCACCGAATTACGTATCACGCAAAAACTTCTAAAATCGGCAACAAATCGTCCACCTGTTCTTTCTAGCCGCAGGGGCGTGGTGAACGAACAACACGAACATATTCCGAAGCTTCTAAAATGCTTCACTTCTTCTGTGTAGCGTGATAAGTAACTACCACCGAATTCCCTCGTAAGCCTGGGACACGCAGCAATCTTTGTATTGTGATAAAAACACTGAGTTTATTGTGAAATTCAGATTAGAAGTACTATCATCTAATATATTACACGTGAACTAAAATCTAATATTGATATACGGTTTCAATTTTGAGAAAAATGACACTATGTGTGGGATTCAGCATTCGGGACACTCGGGGTTCTGCATTCGGAGTTGTCAGGTTTTAGACTTTTCGGATGTTTTTTCCATTAGGTCCGAAAGGTTTATTGGGAAAAATTTGTGCTCTCCAGTTAGCTTTCGACCTGTATTGTACTCTCTTTTTTTTTTGTAGATTTTTGTTTTGATAAATAAATGGAGTTTAGTGCATGGACACTGAAAATTGCGGCTTTAGAGAAATATATTATTATATTTTACTAAATAATAAATAAAGTTTGTACAGTTGCAAATGCATGATGTTATTATGTCTATAGACTTTTGGTTTTTCCAAAAGGCTTGTGGACTTCACAAACTTGTTTTTATGCTTCTTATGTTTGCGTTTTTACCTTTGAAAGATATAAAAGTCGTTGACGTTCGATATGTTTTAGTATAGCCAAAAAGATGTGGGTGTTAGTGGCTTTAATAACTGCGGCGGGAGCTACCAGTCCAATAAGGGACAAAAGATGTCCAGTGTATTCACGTGAGTTATTGTCGTTTCACATCTTATATTACTTACGTTTTATATTTGTCTTACAAAAGTCATCACTTATGTATAAAACACATCTACATCTTACCTGATAGTAGCAGTACAGATCCTTGTGACAGAGTCCGTCTGGGGAACCACTGCCACCTCACGTATTTCTGCCGCCAAGCAGTAATGCTCACATTACTGCGTTCCGGTTTGGAAGCGTAAGGGTGCTAGTGAAATTACATGCACTTGGGACTTTCCAACTTATGTCTCAGGGTCACGGGCGCAGTGGTAGTGCTCCTGAGATCTGCTTACTGTCTGTGTGTAGGTTATTTATTACTTGTGTTATTTGTTTTTTATTGTGGCGTTGTTTTGAAAACTGTGAGTCTCTATTACAATGTATTTCAGTCGCGAAATTTTTCGGTCCATTATTTTCTACGATTTTTGATGTGACTTAAGTCAACAAGAGAATTGTCAGAGACTTCGTTGGTATTTGGTAATGAAGCCAACTACGATGTAGCTACGATATAGAGCTCTGTTTACTCGTGATTCAGTGAATTAGATGCGAATGTGATTAACTCTATGACGATGTACGTGGAGGTCGGCGTGCGACTGCGGTTACCGAATTTAATTTTGATACCGTACGAACCGTACGACAAGTGATTGAAACTGACAAAAAATTACTTGTCAGTAAATTCGTACTGTGTTAGACAATGAAACGAGACAGGTGAAAAAGATATTGCATGTGCATCTGAAGGTTTGGAAACTTTATACGCGATGGATACCGCATGATTTAACTGAGTACCAGAAACGACTGCGCTGTGTAGAGTGGTGCCGTAAAATGATAAATAAGTTTAATGGAGTACAATTATTGGCCGTATATAATATCGTAACAGCTGACGAAACCTGAGTGTACTGCTTTGAACCGGAAAGAAAACCTTTTGAAGATTTGCCGACGAAAGTTAACAAAAGTCAGAGCACTAGTTGCTTCTTTCTTCGGCAAATCAGGACATTACACTACTGTAGTGCTTGAAGACCAAATGATAGTGACTGCAGATTGGTAAGTAAACACCTGCTTGCCCAGACTATTAGAAAAAGTTTGCGAAAAGCGTCCTCGAAGCAATATCGTCCTTCACCACGACAACGCCTCTGCACATTTCGCTAAGGTAATGAATGCGTATTTGAAGGCCTCAAATGTGGAGCCGATGACCCATTCGCCATTTGTCATAATTCTTTTTATTTCGAAAAATTTGAAGATAAACTTGGAGGTTTACGATTTACAAGCCCGGAAGCGGCGGTGAATGCATTCCACGAAGCCATTTTAAATAGTCCATACGGAAGAGTGGTCGCACTACTTTTCACTATGGTTCCAATGAATGCAAAAGTATGTGAATAGTGAGGGCATATACTTTGAAAAACAATAAATCTGTATAGATCAATAGTAAATCTATCAAAATAATAAATCTATTATAAACATAACATCTGGTCTTTCTTATCAGAATCCAGAGATTTTCAGTATGGCCTAAGTAGTGATCGAACAACAGAACGAAAAATTTTTTCGCTCTGACTGGACTCGAACCAGTGTCTGTTGTCATGCCGGGGCCACCACCCTTAACTAACTGAGCTGTAAAATGAGTCAGCAGATCTAGGAGCGCGTACAAATCTGGCGAATACGCTGCACGCGTTATGTGCGCCTCTGTAATGACATCTCCTAACGGTTGGTCACACAACGTAATGCACGTGTGCAGCTCGCGAGCCTTTCGCAAACATCTCTCTTCGCAAAAATCTGCTTTACGAATGAGCGGTAGAGTTTAACCATTGTGACGATTTCAAGTGTGATAATGCTTACCTATGAAATAAAGATTATTTTGAATTTGAATTTGAATTTGAACAGGCGCATTCGCCAGATTTGTAACCACCCTAATGATTTTGTCTGTGTTTGGTGCAGATCTTTGCATTGGGCTTAAACAGCTTTTTTGTCGTAAGGCACCTGTGAGAAACTCTCCACTCAGTCATATCTTAGTGTATTAGAATCAATAAAAAAAAAGTTTTTTCCCTTGTAATCGCAGCGCCATACAAACCTGTTAATTGCGGGCCCAACGCCTATTGGGAGAGGTGTTCCCCACAGTGTCCACCGCATGAGAACTGCTCTCTGCTTTGGTCTAAGTTTAAATGCGTTCCTGACAAAGACTACTGCTGCAAGCCCGCATGTCGATGCAAAGACGGATTTTACAGAGATAAAAATTTCAAATGCGTTTCTTCAGAGGAATGTAGTAAGTAGTCGTTTAAACTTATTTTTGTATAAATGGGTTGTTTCCGCAGCAAAGTATAGTTATGTGTAGTTAAGTTTGTTTAAGAAAGCCGTGGTAGCCTAATGGTTTGAACTACCACATCTCAAGCAGAGAACGTGGGTTTGAATCCGGCCTCGTACCTTGAGTTTCTCGGAATTTTTGTGCGAAATTTAATTTCAAATTTACCGTGAGCTTTTCGATGATGGAAAACATCGTGATGAAACCTGCACGTCGAAGAAAATTCACAGTCCTCGGAAAACGTGTGAAGTCATCTACCCGCATTGGCCCAGCTTGGCGGACTATGCCCTCTAACCTACGCCTGAGAGGCGATCCGTGCCCACCCGCGGGACTTATAAATGAGTTGATGGTGACTTTTTACTTACTTTATAAAGAAAAATAATGAAGATCAGGGAACGTGATTTTTATGAGTGCTCACTTCTTCAAATGTCTAGATATCTGCTGTTACAGATCTGGCGAATGCGCTGCACGTACGTTGCACGCTTTAAGTGCGCCTTTGTAATAACATTACATAATGAACTGGTCGCACAACGTAATGCACGTGTGCAGCTCGCGAGCCCTTCGCAAAATGGCGCATTCGCCAGATTTGTAACCACCCTAATGAATTTCTCTGTGTTTGGTGCAGATCTTTGCATTGGGTTTAAACGGTTTTTTGCCGTAAGACACCTGTGAGAAACATATGAAGTTTTTTGATTCAGTCATATCTTAGTGTGTCAGAACTTGCGTTTTAATTACTTAGTTACTTATATTTTAATTTTGCTATTAAATTTTTACAGCTGGTCGAGTAGTACCGATAGACCCAGAACTTCCAATCAATCCTAAACCAGGTTAGCATGATTGTTAAGTAATTAATTATGCAGTAT